>NW_027271101.1:1185000-1470316 GCF_040938485.1 Diadema antillarum
TCTCATCAATCAAAAGACATTTTTGTTTAGTGATATGCCGGTTGTAACATTTCTTTAAAACAAGTAATACATGTATTTGTATATGTTGCTCTTTCTTTTTAATACCTGCAACTTATACATCAGTCATATTAATGATCTGACTGTAAATAGACATATTTGGACACGTTTGGGATATATGTAACATGATTTTGGGATTTTCCTTTTGGAGTGATCTATGTTTTACAAGCTCCACTTTCAGAAAAGCTTTCTTTTCCATCGCTATATTTACTTTTTATACTTTTTTACACCATTGCAAAGGATCCATTGATTCCATTCATTCGTTCATATATTTTGCATTAAAGTTTATCTGATCTGTATTGCATACAAAATATGCTCAACAATATGATTTATTAGATGTGTACTCTGTATTTGTAATACTTTTTGGTTGGATGGAAACAAAGCACAACTGAATTGAATTCAATTGAATTGAACTGAAAACAAATATCCAAATCCTGATGGGGGATAGTAATTCACTTTCTAAACGACGGATTCATTACAACATTTTGAAAGACTAAAGTTATCTTTTCTGTCTCAAATTATTTTGATTTGTCTTTTTAATTGCATGATTTCAATGAATTTTAAAATGTCTTTAAGAGTTGTTAATTCAAAGAGAAATACAACTGTGTTTCGTATACGAGTATACACATACTCCTATCTTTGAACATAAATATGCCCTGTGTTAAATATCATTCTCATGAAATGTGAGAACAATATTTTTTCCAATGATCTGCGAGAAATTTGAAATAATTGCACGTTCAAAACCTCTTGCTTTACATAAAGACAGTGATGATGGCAAGACCATCTACAATTGTGGTGATGAACAGTTGATTGAATGAAATTTTGTCCCCCCCCCCTTTTTTTTGGGGGGGGGGGGGTGAGGGGAGGGCGTCAGGAAAAGGGCAAAACAGTTCTGAATAGTTTTAGAGAACTGGATGTGTGCAAACTACATTATACATATGCATCTTTATGATATCCCTTCATCTTAATCATCATGATAGTTCATCATTCACAAATAGTATTTTTTTCTTACTTACTATATATTATAGAATTATCACGCTAATCTATAGCAAAGCACACTGCACTGTGACCCCAGACTAGGAGTATTTTTGTTCCCCTTTCTATATCTACGGCTTTTTACTATATCCATAGCTCCACAAAGTTCCAGAACCCGAAACGTTATGCAAGCAACTATCAAATCGCATTATATCTAACCAGAATGGTACAAAGGGAGAGGTTTAGCGCAGAAAGTTAATTGGTTAATTGATTAGTTAATCATTAGGAGACTCCATCTTTACGACATCCACGAAAACGCCTGAGGTCTTGCCAATTGTTTGTATATATTCTAATATATCTTCTTCTTATTCAATATCTTACATATTATATTTCCATGTATGAATGCTACCTCTTTAACTAAATGCAAAAGGTAACATTGCAAAGAATAGTATTATACAGATAGATATGATGACATAAATAATTATACTTCAAGCATGACATGAAGGAATGAAGAAAGGTTAACACACCGAATGTATGATATTTTGTATTCTTCTTGTCTATCAAAATACGCATCATTGCCGAAGTTTCATCCGGAGTGACATATACATTAACATCAACATACAAATCAAACATGATCATGACATTGGTAAACATGACATCAAACATTTCCTCAGAGTATACTTTCATAACAATGTTGATAATCGCAAACTGAAAATGCTTCTTAGTGAAACCAATTATGTGATCGTCTACAAGCTCTGATAACACGTTACTATAGATGAATACATACGGAATTCCTAAGGGAAAAAGAAAAGGTTTACATAAAGTAGCTATGGTACCTACTCTCATAATGTCGGAAGGTCACCGGCAACGCCTCGCCTGTAGCTCCAGGACTGAACAACGGTGCAGCCCAACTGGGTTGACGATTGGCACCGGATGCTATAAAAAGCGATTATGAATAAGTTTGTAATGATGTGTTCGAGTTCGAGCACGCCGACAATCAACTTGAATTATACGGCGACCATTAATCACGTTAATCGCAAAGAAAGGGAGGTAGGGGCCTGCGTGTCGCTGAACGATCGCCAATTATTTTACTCGTTGCACCAATCATGTGATCAAACTTTTGGCCGGCGCCGATTTATCTCTTTGCTCCTGCCGAGAAGGAGAATATCCACAATGTGAAACGTTTGATGGATTTCCCGAACAATTATTATCCCCTGACATCACTGGGACATCAGTCTAACAACGGCGCGAGAGCTGGCGGAAGGCGATTTCGACATAGCGTAAACACATGCAAGGCTATTCGTGATTGGAGAAGTGCTGAACTGTGAGACGCGGCCGACCAATCATCGTCAAGTTTAGACAACTCTGCAAGCGTGAACGTGCTGATGATGTGTTTTTTTTTCAGGAATACAATACCAAACAGTCACAGTATGAGAGAGGGAGAGAGAGAGAGAGAGAACAAATAAGACTGGAAAAATTCCTTAAAGTATTTCACATCTTTCCAGTGCCTTTTCTTTTGTTGGTTTTGTCTGTCCGCTTTGTGTGTGTGTGTGTGTGTGTGTGCGTTTTGTTTTGATTTGTTTTGTTTTCTCTGAGGGCTTCGCGTTTTCAGCAATATTGCAGTTGGGTTTAAGGTTACGTAGGTTGGTCGGTCCTTATTAATGGAAGTCATATACCAGAAAAGCACTGATCATTTCAGCGTTAAAAATCACTGTGTTACATGTTTGTTTGTTTTTAGTCAAACACACGCGCCAACGTAAGCTGAGTGGCATTTCGTTTGCTCGTGAAATTGTCACGCCGCGCCGTAAGCCAACGTATGAAAATTTGGCAAAATAGGTTTAATACCGGTATAATATTACGCTGGCATGTTACATCAAAAAAATCAAGGGGAAGTTTTAGGGTTACTGTTCGGTATTCCCAAGACTCTTCATTCCGAACGAGCTAAATAAATAAAATTACAAATCAGTAATGATGATATCGTGCAATTGCTTCTTATAACTTAATTGGTCACTTTGCCGGATTCGTGGACGACATGCGGGGGGAAACGACTAGGCCTCCAATGCCCAACTCCTCATTATTATGATTAACTTGGAAAACTGATAACAGCATACTCTCTAAAAAAAAATCGAGTGAAAATATTCACTCTTGAAGGAGTGAATACAAAAAAGAGTGAATTTAGAGTGAAATTGGAGTGAATTTTGAGTGAAAATGTTCATTTTCACTCGTTTTAGAGTGACCTCAGGGATCACTCGAAGATTTTGGAGTGATCCCTGAGGTCACTCTAAAACGAGTGAAAATGAACATTTTCACTCCAATTTCACTCCAATTTCACTCTAAATTCACTCTTTTTTTGTATTCACTCCTTCAAGAGTGAATATTTTCACTCGATTTTTTTAGAGAGTAGTGATAACGGCAATGTGACTGCCCGCTTTTGAAAATTCTCATGATTTCAATGCGTTAGGTCGGCTGATTTTGACAAAATGGGAATATCTAGTATTGTGTTATTTGTATTTTTCTTCTTCTTCTTCTTCTTCTGGCTAAGTCTGTCTCCTTCAATTATCTGAAGATTCTTGCAGACTGTGCGTGTTCGCCGTACTCCATTCAAGTGTTATTTACATTATAATACAGTTTATTTACATATTTTTACAAGCAATCAAATGTAGATCGCAAATGAAAGAACAAAGACTATAGCCATCTTAAGATGACAACATTCCCAAACATATGACAACATACAGCTAAAATTATAATTTCTTTCACCAACAAGTGTGCATGTGAGCCAACTTGTACACAAAAAATTAGACAATTATACATAGGAGGAAGTAGAGTAACTTCCTCAGTTGAATGATGGAAGACGTCCGCTGGACCAAGCGCTGGACCGAGGCAAAGGGGATCGAAGTACTACGTGACATGCATGCAGTTCAGCCCCGACCTCCTCCGTACATCTATCTATCATAAATCTACACACGCATACACACACACACTCACGCACACACACACACACACACACACACACATACACACGCACACACACACACACACCACACACACACACACACACACACACACACACACACACACACAAACAAACAGACACATAATTATTCATTAATTTCCATTCAGATGATTGTAAAGACACCTAAACTGGTATTTCTGTATGAAATAAAGCATTCGCATAATTTGGACACAGCTAAAATATATTTTCCCTTTATTTCCCCTTTCATACAGTAAAAATTAAAGGTATGAAAATAAGCACACGCACGCATTCATTCACACACACACACACACACACACACACACACACCAACACAAACACACACACACAAAAAAAAACAAAACACACACGCAATTAAAAGCCCTGATGGAGTCCTGACGTATGTAGATGTGTAAAAGCCCTTGTAAAACCCGGAAAATAGGAAACTTTCAATAATATCACCTAAAAATCATACACGTGTTATAGGGCCTATAATATTATTACTGTCTCAAAGTAGCTCGCAATGCTTCTCAATGGGTGCGCGTTGGGGCGTGACTTCACCCCAGGAAGTATGTACCCCGCTTCCTGCGGGGAATTTCCCCGTCTCAGGCCGTCTTTCCGCTCGCTTGACATACTGTATAATCAATTGTAGGGCTTGTTTGCACTAAACTGCTTTTCACTGTTCGATGCATGAGGGAACAAACTCTCATTCTTTGAGCACCTGAAAACCACATACAGTTAACAATGCTCATGTTTTGGTACATGTGTATTATCATCTCTCACGCGTGAAGCAAAGTTTGACACTTTGGATAGACAAAAAGGGATAGTCTACCAAAGTAGGCCTAATTTTGATAATCAAGTATAGGCCTATAGGCACCTCGTTGATTCAAGCGCAGGGACTATATGGTGGATACAATGTGATTGTGCGTGTGTTGTGCGCCACAATGCACAAGTCTGTTGTCCTTATAATGTTGCTTACCAAAGCAGAGACAATGGCGTCAAGAAAAACAAAAACAAAAACAAAAGCGTAGACCAAACAAAATACGTATACGACAGTGGTTTATTTCATATCTTGATGGTAACAGCATAATTTGCTCAAGTTTTGCTTTATCTTTCTTTCTACGTAGATGCATTTGCACATTAGGTCCTATTACACAGCTCATTTGATAAATTTTGTCATTGATCTATCTTTTAGTTTCATTTCAATTCAGCAATCACCACGTTAAACAGAGTCTCGAACGTAGTTGAAGTCGAGATACGCTCGTTATCTTGGGTACAATGGCGGCTGAAAACAAAAGCAACAAAGTAACAATCAAAGAACAAATCACACAGAATATGATAGCGATGCTCCAATTGTTTCTTTTCTTTGCGAATAACATTTACAAAATATGGGAACGAAATAGGGAATTTCCCCAAGAGTGGGCAAATCATGGAATATTTGTTCACTGTTAAAGAGAGAGAGAGAGAGGGAGAGAGAGGGGGGGGGGGGGAACACCAAGTACTTGTGAATTATTGCTTATTAAAATATTTACCTGAGGTAATCAGACGCAGAATGGGAAACGAAGTCCCATAAGTTACGCTCAAGTCGTTAAAAACAAATAAAAAAAAAGAGGTGAAAAAACCACGCCCACCAATCCACATTTTGTGGCCATTGTTGCACGCACAATGGGTTCCCCATTCTTCGCATAGCATGAATAATGAGTCTGTCAGACTGCCATGTTAATTAACACATATTATACAATGAATGTCATCTGATATAGGCATTCTGTAATCTTATTGGTCAATCAGCCATGGCATATTGTTTCCATATTTCGTGAACAAGTTCATTGCCCTGTTTTATTTCGTATTTTGCATTGTGCCCTCATCCAATAGGTATGACCGTTGCTTAATATAATAGTTATTTCAAGTATTTCGTGGACTCGCAGGGGGTAACTACCGGTGTTTTAGATAATATGAGCATGATATTTTGGTCATTAGTTTGGTATGTTTCAATTTATTTTGTTTTTGATTTTGTTATATTTTATTTCAACGACGAAAAAAAAAAAGATTCACTAAATAAGAAAGAAATGCAGATTGAATTGAACCTCCCGGCGTGTTGATTTAAAAACTTGCCTGTAGGAAAATCTGACACGCAAGTGTGATATCGTCTTCATACGCTTTAATAAACCTTGCAAAAGTTACAATCCAGATTGTCAAATTGTCATTTTCAGAATGTCTTGTATGCTTGAATGGTTCTCATTGCATTGCTTTTGAGAAAGGAAATTTATGTGATGGGAAATCACAATATGTAATCTCTCTCTCTCTCTCTCTCTCTCTCTCTCTCTCTCTCTCTCTCTCTCGATCCCTCTATCATATCTTTCTGTCTCTCACTGAGAATTGACGAATATAAAACCTAAACTTATATGACGTGATCACTCATCATCCCTAATAATGACGCAATGTGCTTAGACACACGCTCACTAAAGCCCCTCCCCCTACACACACACACACACACACACAAAGACGCACACACACACACACAAACACACACACGCGCATTCAAATACATTTTTATATATATACTCGATTAAAAGGGAAGCGAGGAGTACAACGTCCGCCTCACATCTGATTCCTTTCGCTTTACTGGTATATAATAGAAGCACACACTCTGTGTGTGTGTGTGTGTGTGTGTGTGTGTGTGTGTGTGTGTGTGTGTGTTATTCATATCAATTAGTTGTATTTATGCAAGCATAACAAGATGTAGGTACACATATTACACAACATACACTATACTGAAAACTTATATCTAGTATTTATAGTACAGTAGATCTTCGTGCGAAGTGAGCAGCGCAGATATTAATGCATACCAGCAACCACTATCGTATAACCCGGATGTGGATAGAGAAATATGTTTCGAGTGAAATTCTGTATGTATTTATGGTGAAGTAGAATTTCATTATCATCCACTGTATGTTTAACAATCAAAAGGAGATGACTACTAGATTTGTATTTACCTCTGTGCACCTGTGTTAAACTACACTGTAATGTAATGTAATGTAATGAAATGTATACTAATATGTTTATGAGAGCATGCACGGGCGCACGTGCGCACTTGTGTGTACACATCATGTACTAGTAGTCAGAGAGTGAGGTACTTAGTATATTGTGCTGGATTGGGTACGTAGTTTTTTAGCCGGGATATGGATGGGTGCTGTGCTCCACTCTCTTCCCCGAACAGTCAGAGTGAGCACGGGTGAGGGAGGGTTGATGGGCGAATGTATTAATAACAGAAAATATGTGGATGTCTGTTGGATCTCCCTGAGGGCATTTTTAGACTTATGTGTGTGTCTGTTTAATTCTTTTTTTTATTTCATTTCTGTATCCATGTCTATACATTGTATTTGCATGTTTTTAGGAATATTGTATATACTATATGTGTTTTGTAAGAAGCGAATAAAGAATATAATAATAATAATAATGTAATGTAATGGCTCGTAATGTAACGTAATGTATATAACGTAACGTAAAGTACTGTCAAGTCATGTCGTATGATGTTATGTCATGTCATGTAAATGTATGCAATAAGGTATTTAGCCCTTCCATTCCTTTTTCTTCGTTTTCTTCTTCTAGCTTCACACATGGCTTCCTCTTCAGTAGGCCTACTTGTAGTGGTCGCATTAAAATGCATCATTGATACTTCATACGTACAAACGTATAATATCCCCAGTTGTTCGTTTAGTACCCGTACCGCGGATGAAGTAATCCCTGGAATCTAACTGGTTGAAGATCAAAGGCGCATGCATGGTTGTTTGAATTTTCCCGCTTTTGCTAATATGTATCAGTCAGACCGCAGCACCCGATAATTCGCTCGTATCTATTCAACTCGTATGCAAGCCCGCTCGAGGCTTGCATACGTAATGAGCTGCGGAAGGGGATTTTGTCCTTGGGCTTTCGGCAACAAAAATACACCTTATATTCACAAATTTGGTATCAAATT
This sequence comes from Diadema antillarum, assembly GCF_040938485.1. Classification (NCBI taxonomy): domain Eukaryota; kingdom Metazoa; phylum Echinodermata; class Echinoidea; order Diadematoida; family Diadematidae; genus Diadema; species Diadema antillarum. Next base: position 1,192,980 of record NW_027271101.1, read on the forward strand.
CAAGGAAAATATGTAAGCTATCGTCACATGTTACTCAAATTATTGTAAATGAAAAATATCATAGCGTAATTTGAGCTTGAAAATGATGAAAAAAGTAATTCGTGTAGTACACGTTCAAGACGTCAAAAGAATACCGAATTCACCTTGCGTCTCAATGAAAATGCATTATTTGGTATAGTCCATCTCTTAATCTTTGTATCTATGTAAACATCTTGACAATTTGTTGCTTAATCCGGTCAGGAACCAGTAAAATATACATCGATGTCAGTGCTGGTCAGCTTGAAACCGTGCAATCTCAAGAGTAAGCTCTCTCATTGGACAGCGCTTGCATTCAGCTCTTGCATTACGTCATTACGCTGCTACGGTTTCAGGCCACGTGCGTGCATAGCGCATGCTTGCATACAGGCACGCGTATAGTTCAAGCGCTGAATGCAAGCACACTGTCCAATGAGAGCTCTTTCGCACCACTGTACACTAATTTGTGGGGAGCATACTTCCGGCTTAGGAGTGAATTTTACAGACATTTCAAAACGGAAAAACTAGTATAAATCATGCTTGCGTGTCCTTGACTCCAACATATGATGAGCATCTAAGTTTCCTCTCCACGAAAAAGCCAAAATCAGAAACAACAGTCGTTTAATCCGGTCAGGAACCAAACACGAACTTTAGACGACAAAATCTTTCGTGAAAAGCAGGTAAAATTTACGCAAATTCAACTGATTACATCGTCATGATAAGAACCGATATTACACGCAAATTTGGTATCAAAATAAAGATCAAAGTCTGGAGAACAATTTGTTGTGACTTGTAGCCATGATGAACGTATGTACAAGTCGCTACACTGTGAAAATCATAGCCCTGTCAACCTCTCGCAAAATCTCGCACGTACGAGACACCTTTCGAACGCAAAGATCGTCAACGAGAGTGTTGAATAAATCTTGCCGGATCGGCTCATTAATAGCATACGTGCTGCGGTCTGACTGGTATCACGAAATTCTTGGAATCTGATTGGTTACGATTTGAAGAATTGCGATTTAAATTTCATCGCTCATAATGACAATGTGTTAAGAAATCCCTTGAATTTGATCGGCGCAAAGCTCGTCCAACCTCAATTAGTAAAGCACATGTGTCTAATCACTATGACATTCATCTGGCAGTTCCCTTCTTTACGTGGTCTATATAGTTTTGTGGGTTTATCTATTTTTTCCCTCCTGTTTGCGTCTAGACTCTGAAACATGATGTAGAATAAGCCAGTTCGGAGATAGCTCATGTGCACATGGGTAGAAATGACCTTTCACTTTTCTCAGTTGGTTAGGCACTTCACTCAATTCAAAGTGACATAATGCAGCAGCTTGCATAACATAGCAATTTATGGAATTTGTATTCTAACAAAGAATGAACCTGTGTAGATGAAGTGACCAGAATGGTTGTCAATCAACACTTTGGGAAGCATTTATTTCATTGTGCTGTTTTGAATACATTAACAAACTTTTTTCTGTTAACATTGCCAAATACCAGGCTTGCTGTCAGGTGGATGTACTGGCAGGCACCATTTATATGGATTACATGAATAATCATAACATTACAAATGCTTATCTCAGTGAAATTAAAAACCAACCTGTCTCTGGGTACAAATGACTTTTTTCTGCTCATGCTCACACTGGAACCCCGAACTGGCTTATTGTGTGTGTGTGATACCGTGGGATTGCTTCTTCGACACATTCGGCAACTGTGCAATTCCTTGCATGTTTATTCCAGGCTATTAAATTGTTCAAATAATTCCAACCCATACACGCACTCAAACATGCTCATTGTTTATTTTGTGGGCCACTGATGCTAAGGAGTATACAATTCATTTTTCTCACGTTTTCATGAGCATATAATATTTAAATTCTATTATGAAACAAGAGTGCAATGAATCATACTTTTGTACTTACTATGCCCAATACGAAAAACCCATTCAATTTTATCTTCGATAGTGCTGAACCTTCTGTTACCAGATGTGAATAAATATTTGATTTAACTTAAAATGAGAAAAAAACAAATGTGTTCCATTCATGAGTGATTACTAATGTGTTACAGTGTTATACACATAATGTTGTATAACACATAGTGTTATACAGCAGTCTTTCTCCGAGATGATCAAATCAAAATGTAAGCAATTTCCTGGGTGCAGTTATGAAAGAGCTCACACAGGATATAAATTCAAATTGCGTTAGGCAAATATTAGACCAGAGTCGGACGTGTTGGGCGTGATGCAATGAAGCAAGATTGTCCCATACAACATTTTGAAGGAAAGAAGCTCAGAGCTACAGCTTAGCTCGCCATCGGACGCCATTTCCGGTCGCAGGCCGAGTCAGTGTCGGATAAGTGTCGAGTCAGTCCGATGTGTGTCTGTTAGACTTGTGCAGTTGTGCAGCTATCGGGCGTGTCAAGCCGACGTCCTAGGACAGTCTGTTGAGTGTCCTATAATAAACAAGTCATCGGACAGGTTTACTTGAGACCAGTGCCCATTTCATATAAGATGCTAGGATAGCAACTCTTGCTGGAATGGCAACTTCCCATAGCAACAGCCAATCAGGAAGCTGGATTCTTGTCGTTACCATGGCAATTGCCATTCCAGCAAGAGTTGCTATCATATCAACTTTTTGTGAAGTGGGGCCCAGGTTTACGGGATCTTTTTGCATTGGCATCACTCGTGGTGAGCTATGGTAAGTCTTTGGAGCTTTTAGGATCAGATTTCATCTGAACTCATCAGAATGCTGAAATTTTTGCATTTAAGAGATCAGAGTGAGCCTCTGATGGTCAGAATTGCCTAGAAGGGGCCATTAGGAAAAGAAAGATATTTCAGACAAATGACTGGATGTTGCTGAAAAATGGTTTTCTATCACTGCAAAACCATTGCGCGACTCATAAGCGCAATTCAACACCATGTCCCAGTTGGCTCAATGCATGGAAGAAAATCTAATACAGAGAGGATATTTCACCAGAATTGGATCTACAAGTTTGAAAATGGTCGTGAGGTTTTACAGTTTTCCCACTCTTCCAAGAATCAGCGACGTCAGTTCGCAACGGCACGTGTTCAAATTGGACATGAAGCCATTCTGATTTTGTCACCCATACAACGTATCAGGGCAATTACCCTCCCCCCCCCCCCCCCGATAAATACTGGTTAGTGATAAGGTTAAGTAAAGATTAGGATTAGGGTCCAGGGAAGGGTCTGGGGTAATTGTTCGGGGGGGGGGGGGGGGGGTGTCTAGGGCAATTACCCCCTGGGTAATTACCCCGGACCCTTCCCCTAGACCCTAATCCTAATCCTGAAACTAATCCTAGCCCTAACCCAAACTCTAACCCTAATCTTCATTCTAACCTTATCACTAACCAGTATTTAGCCGGGGGGGGGGGGGGGGGGGGGGTAACTGCCCTGATAGGGTTCAGGGGATAATTGCCCTTGAACCCCATGCAGGCATCCCAGTGAACCTCGGCACAAACCTCAACTACATTTCCGTTCTTGACGTAAAAAAACACACCAGACTGCGATATACTATCTTCACATCATTTCATTGCAGTCTTCTGATGACCCAACAACGAGTTTGTGAGGAAGAGAGGTTGCAGTGACGCGGAATTATGTTTTTCGTTACATTTATATACATACATATATATATATATATATATATATATATATATATGCATATATATTCTCTCTTCCATTACTGTAGTCTCTTCCATGTTGTGTGCATTTGGTGAAAATGTGTGATAATCTTTAATTCCATTTTTTTTTTCACTTTCAGATCTGATTTCGATAAATTTCTATCATTCTGCTCATTTGATTTTCCTCGATTCACCAAAACAGCTTGAACGCGGCACACTTGCACACTTGCACTTCAAAAAAATGAATTAGAGCACGTGCAGAACACACACATACACACACACACACACACACACACACGCATACACACACACACACACACACGCATACATACACACACACACAAACACACACACACACACACACACACACACACACAAACTGTTGTAAGGTCGTAGCTCAACTCTAGATGACACTGATTCCACTGTACAGGGGAAAATGAATCGGTGCAGAACAAAAAGATGTTGCAAGGTTGATATTCAATTCCAGACAACAATAAAACCACTGAACAAGAACCAGTTCTACTACCTCCCCTTTATTTCAATTTTTATTAAAATTGACTTAGAAATAATGTAATACTCCATAATTCCAATACAAATATACATTACTGACTTACCACAACTGTAGCAAAATATGCAAATGGACTTAAAGATTGACAATCAACATGAGAAATGGTAAAAAAGGGTTAAAATACTGACTTTGCCGACTACAAACTCCAGCGACGCAACTTAAAAGGAAAGGAGTCAATTACGAGGCTTCAATATAAATTAAGTTTGGTATATTCAAAAATGCACATTAAGGAAAGTGGAGAGACACTCAAATGCTAAAGTATGGGCCCCAACAGTCGCACAAAACTTGACTTGTTGGTATCTCAAATCAAAATCAAAATCAAATCAAAATCGAATCAAAATTCAGCCTTGCAGGCTATGTTCATTAAATCAAGTGTAAATGTCCTTGAGCAGGGCAGCATATTTATATATTCCGATCTAAATTAAGTATTAAAGAACACACACCTCCCCAACCCCCCCCCCCCTCGCCAAAAAAAAAAACACCAAAAAACAACAAAATACCCCCAAACAAATTTTAAAGCAAGAAAATGAAAATGGGCAGCCTTAACCTATGCACCACCCCCGAGTCCCACACAAACTTTGTGCTGATACTGCTCACAATGTTGCGAAGACTTTTGCGAGACTACATGAATACCTCTGTCCTTCGTCTCATCTCGACACTCGTATTATGTTTGAATATTGTTACATAATGTACTTGATTACTATCACACCGTAGGTGATCGGCTTGGCATGATTGATGGGCGTACTCTGTTGAGCAGGTCAAAATTTAAACGTTGAAGATTTTTGCTGGCTGTCATGATATTACTATCAAAATTATAAATTCACGTTGGACAAGAAAAAGAAATCCACAAGACTGCCCAGTACATTTTCAGGCTGATATCACATGTTAAAAGCGTTAATAACACCAACACAAAAAAAAACCCCACATTGCATTATATTTCATGTGCATATCTTATCTGTCTATACAGATATTCTCTCTCTGACAAAACGCCCGCTAAGTTCTCCTCATGACAGTCACAATCTTCTAGAGGGGGATTAACAAATAAGAAGAAAAGAAAAGTTACCACTGCATAGTTTACTTATACATGGAGAACTTGTCGGCATGGGCAATTACACAGATTTTCAAATTGGTAGGGTTAACGTGTTCATACATGCCACACAATATAGATTGCTCTCTGTAGCTCATCTTTGCAACTCACTCCGTTGCTCCATCTTCGCAATGGCTGTCGTGTGGACAACTTGCCCACTTATCTTTACTGATTGGCTAACACCTTCAAAATGCAGCAAAAGGATAAATAAAAGTCCTTGAAGGGGAAAAAAAATGGTTTCAAAACATACTTTCAATACATATCTGTTACAGTGAAATAGTAACTTAACTATTTCTTGGTCTGTATCTGTGAAATTCACTCGGTATCAAAATGCACTACATACACTCAGTGCTATTGTAACTGTTCTCAAAACGTACAGTTGATGCTAATACTACAAAATACTACTGGACAAAAAAAAAAAAAAAAAAAAAAAACGAAGAAAAGAAATGTATTTACACTGATAGTAAGTAGAGCTACCAATTAATATTAGGGTTTTCAAACGGTGACAATCCACACAACACAGGTGACTGCTTCCATCTCAATACTAAAAAGAATTAAAAAAAACCAACAACTACATGAATTCCACTCAATTATTATACAATGTGCTTTCAAGACCACGACTCACATGACCACATTTTGAAATTAAAATAGCCGTGTCCTGCAGACCCATTTCTGCCCGCATAGACCAACTTATTTTCCGGGCAAGCGCGTTTATCCACACTTAGATCATCGGGGGGGGTGGGCATCATCATATTACTAAGATTCACATGAGTGGGGAGGGGAGGGTGGTCTATTCTGCTAAAATATTGGCTAACCTACGTGAAAATCATACATATCCCCTATACAATCCAGCTCGTCTGCAAATGTTTAAAGGGAACAGTGCTTTTTTTTTGGGGGGGGGGGTATTTGTGTTGAACATGCTTCATATAATTAGGCATCACAGGCCTGTATACATACTTAATCTTCAAGACTTTCCTACAGATATGAAAAGAAACGTTTGCAAATCAAAGAGAGAAGAAAAAATGCCTGAAGAAATAAGACTGAAATGAGAAATTAATTGTCAAAATATCATGATTCAAAGAACAAAAAACACCTAGGAGGTAAGTATTTTATCTGATTATCTATCCCAAATGTCCTCCTTTGAGATTTCCCTGAAGTTTTCCAAAATACGCGGCTACAAATCTTGCTGTTCGAAGCTCGACCAAAACTCTGCGCACACATCTACGACCCAAAGCCCACCCTGATATTTAAAGCTATGCAGCTCCCCTCAACCTCAACGACTGCACACCTGGACAAAGGCGCAAATCTTGGCGAGCTCAGACAAGCACTTTTCTAGAAGCACACGCCAAGGAAAGGGTGAAAGGAGAAGTATCCACGTAATGAATCGCGTCTCCTAGTCCCATGCTTCTCATCCATGGCCCACTGGTGGGCCATGACAACGGCCAAATATTTAAAAAAAAAAAAGATTCATATTCCGTCTGACTATGGGGCTCGAAAAATAATTTGTAGAGGCAAAAGTGCGCCTCGGGTTGAAAAAGGTCGTGAAGCGCAATCTTCGTCCATCTATATTTGCAGCACTTGTCATATGTTTTCGCATCATCGTCAGCTACTAATGCTATCTACAGTTTGATGCACGCCTGAGAGACGGCTCACTTACATGCCAATGCTTACAAAATTCCGGGAAGGCATAACATTTTTTCTCCTTCCTGTCATTTGAGGAAGAGTGAACAGAAACTGTAAAAAAAAAAAAAGAGAGCCAAGAAAAAAAGATTAAAGTGTGTAGAATGAACCAGAAAATTCATTCATTTGCAATCTGCTTCCAGCGAGCAACCCCCAAGTAGCAACAAACTCACACTAGCCTACTTACATATAAGACACCACAAGGGGAAATTTTGTACATCCAGTGAAAAAATGCGGCCTCCCTTGGGCCACAGGTTTACAACATTTCGCACCCCTTCCCCCCTCCCCCCCTCCCCCCTTCCCCCCTCCCCCCATGTTAAGTCGTTGATCACGAAAAATAACATTTCAGCACAAAAATTGTAAGCACAAAACTGCTACCCCCTTCACTGTCACTTCAATTTTTTTTTTTGTCCATCTGCTGCACGTTTTCGTCATGCAAGCATCGCCTAAATCCACGTGCGAGTCTTGACTCAAAGCGACTCGTCAAACGATAATAGCGTCAAAAAAGATATCATTTCCTCTCGATACGAAGGCATCTGTTAATTTTTTGTTTCTTTTTTTTTTCTCTCTACACACAATGCCATGGCATCATCTTGTTTGCTGTAAAGTATTAGAGGTACATCACTTGTTATATGCAAGTCGCTTTCACTCTTCCCCCAAGATTTCTGTGATGTACGTGTAGAGAAAAACTCCTCAGTCGTCGTGGTCCGTCCCTGTTTGATACATTTAGTTACGAGCGCCGCCGCCTCGTCTTGATGTCTGCCCTCCTCAGTATCCGTTGTAGCCTCCGCCTCCCCCACGGCGACCGCCACGGAAACCGCCACGCCCTGGGTGAGAAGAGATGACTTCGAAAATCAAAATCATTCCTCGCTTGTTGGATCTACATAACATTTAATAATATAGACATGCTGCCCTTTTTTCTCTTTTTCATTCAACCAGTTATGATCTCTTTAGTGTAAGTCAATAATGTCTGCAGAATTTTCTCATTAATGAAGATAAAATCCATGATTTTAACCTTGACATTTCTTTGAACCCCAATCCCACGACAAATACACTTCATATTAGCCTAATTGGTACTCCTTCTTTGAGGGAATTTAATCTTTTATCCACAAAAATACAGAAGAATGAGCTCAACAAAGTTTCAGTTGAACACCCAACTACAAGCAAACCATAGCTTGCCCACACGCATTTCGAAGACCGGCATCATTTCAGGCCTTAACATGGGATGGCATTATCCAGATTAGATCAAAGGAATGCTCTCCATGACAGCGTGACAGATAGATCCAATTTTCTGCGGTACTTACTTCGGCCGCGTCCGCCTCCGCGCTCCCGAGCGAACTCCATGAACAGGTTGTCCGTGCCAGACAGAGTGTCGATGGCGTTCTGCGCGGCTTCGTGGTCGTCAAAATCAGCGTAGGCAAAGCTGAATGGAGAGAAGATATATCTCCCATTAGTCTCATACAAAGCATCCACACTGTCCCATTACACCCAATCACTGTATCTTTAAAAAAAAAAGAAGAAGATTGTCTACCATGCACAGGTAAATGCATAACATTTAGAGTAAACTGTTATATGAATATGGAATTTTCATAACTTTTTTCATTCACTAAAAAAAAAAGGCACATGCTAAGCTTACTTCCAAAATATGCAGTGTCTTATCTATAAAAAGAATCTTTTTATACAATTTTTGCTGTAGAAAAAAACATAACGAACAATGTAGAGACATACTACAGTATTCATCGCAAAATCGGGACAGGTTGGGAGTAGCAAACATGGCCTCTTTAAGCGGCTGCCCGATTTCGCGATGAGCACTCACCATACACTAACGCCATACGACCTGTACATGTAGTGCACACACACACACACACACACATGCATACTGACGTACTGTACATGTACATGAATACACAACCACGCTACCCCTCGGCGCGACGTACACACAGATCACAGTGTATTGAAAGTTGAAACATTCAGAGACGAGGAATTTGGACTTTGCCCTCAACGTGTTTGAGTATGAGTATGTGAGTACGAATTGCAAGTGAGCACATGGCTTTGCTTATGTAGGGGAGAAGAATGTTTGCGAAAGCATGTGTTTCGCAATGGCATGGATACTTTATACACAGCGCTTTCATGGCTATGCATGTACGTGTACTGGATGGACAGAGGTCAAAACACACCAGTCCGAAGCTTGCTTTGTAAGTTCGATGTGAACTACAACTGATAGGGAATCTTTGAAATATTGTTGTGGTATTTTGGTAGATTTTTGTGTAAAATATCAACAAAATCAAAGATCGCTTGAAGAAAACTTGTCCCGTTTATCAGTATATATTATCTGCCCTATTATCCAGTGAAAATAACATGCATTGGAAATGTTTCTGGGAAGCGTATGTCATTTAAGTGAGGTTCCCGATTATCAGATGCCCGATTATGCGATGAATACTGTACTTGCAATATATCTGCTTTCACATGTAAAATGTAGAACATTACAGCAGCATCTAATAACTACAGTAATGTATCACTCAATCACCTGTAGCCATAAACTAATTCCTATCAGTAAAGTCTGATCAATCAGAAGTATCATAGAATATCAAAGAGTACGTGTTAAAAAGACTTCTCGTTCCGTGAAAATGAGCCATATGGCACGGTTTGGAATGCTCTAAGTCACCTTGGCAACACAGAGCTCTGCAGTAGTTCAGTTTCCGTGAAGCGTAAAGGTACAATTTACCATTTGCACATGAAACAAAGATCTACATGTAGCTTTAGTGCTTTAAAATAGCTATAAAATGTGAGTTAGGGATAGAAATAACGATGTAAAAATGTTAATCAGTATAATCAATGTTAAAGGGTGTGTACAGTTCTGGTCCAGGTGAGGATTTAGCTTTTAACGTTTTGCGAGATATTCAGAAACCACTCTATGAGATGTCAAAGAGCATGCAATTCTAAGGGGTATAAAAAGTTTATTTGATGAAAATCGGTTTTGAAGTGGCCGAGATATCCAAAAACAAGGTGAAACAAAGAGATCCTAATAAAGTTGTGGCCTGTAGTCTTTAATTATTATCACTTTTTTGGATATCTCAGCCATTTAAAAACTAATTTTCATCAAATAAACGTTGAATCCTTCTTAAAATTACATGCTCTTTCATATTTCATAAGAGATTTCTCATTATCTCACGTAGGAATGTAAAAAACATGAATCCTCACCTCAACCAGTACTGTACAGCCCCTTTAAGTATTGTTAAAAACACAAAAAGTGAACAATAGTTTTGCCAAAATTATTCCTAGAATAAACCATCGACACATATGATTTACTGTGAAAAACAGTGATATCTCCTTATATTTTAGGATTTATTGCAAATTCTTATATGGTTGGACGTTTTGTGATATAACTGACCTACACATAGGCATCAATTGTAATAACTCAAATGTCTTCAAATCACTGCTCCCAATGGTAAACAGTGGCTTCAAAATGGCTCAAAACTCTGGCAAGGGACACAATCACACGTCAGAATTTGTGCGCCTACCCTTTGATTTCGTCCGTGTCGGGATGTCTCGGTATCCGCACCGTGGAGCATCCGAGGAGGTCCATGAGGTCATCCTCAGTGGCGTCTTCGGCGATGCCCTTCACGTACACAGTCCTGTTCTGGGAGTCGTCTGGGGGTTGTAGCGGGGAGCAAAGCAGGGATGGGAAATGTCAATATGACATGGTGTCATTTTGATACTTTTGGTTTCAGTTGCAGACAAAACTGACAAAAACTAACATATGAACACAAACTTAAAGGGACATTCCAGACGATTTTCATAATTTCACATCATGTAGTACATAAATCGACAACTATATGTATAGGTTTGTGGAATTTATTGTGGTTCTTGAGCAGAGAAACAATACTTTGAAAAATCTTAAACAAATTACACTGAACAAGGATGATGACATAGGAGGTTCACAAATTCAGAAATGTAGCAGTGTAATTTCATTACAATACCGCTTGCTTGCGAGTTCACCTGTGTATAATCTATGCATGCCTTCTTCTTTTGTTCTGCTTCCTTGAGCCCCAACTCATGCATTCTTATGGTGACTCTGCCATGTCATCATCCTTGTTCATTGCAATTTGTTCTAAATTTTGAAAATATTCTTATTCTTCATCCCAATTATCACAAATTCTGAAACTCCGTCCTCAGCAAAACTAATTTATAGTTGATCAAATGTAAAAATCTGAAAATCATCCGGAAGTCTCCTTTAAGTGAAATGAAACAAAGCCAAAGGAAACAGGAGGAAATCATGTCAAAGAATCTAACATCAGGTTAAAAGCATAATTTACCACCATTTGCAGATGAAACAAAAACCCAACATTAGTGCTTTCAAATACAGTAGTTCTAAAATATGACTTAGGGTTAGAAACAGCCAGTGTAAAAATTTGAATCGGTGAAATCAATGTTATTTACTTTTAAATATACAAAATGGGCACAATAGTTATAATAAAAATGTTTCCTGACTAAACAGTCTACAGTTATGGTTCATTGATAAAATACAGATATCTCCTTATATTTTGGGCTTTATCACAAAAATTTTACATGATAGGATGTCTTTTGGTACAGCAGACCTACACATATGCATTAAATGTCATATCTTGAACATTTTTTAGGTCACTGTTCCCAAAGGTCCTTTAAACAAAATCTCTACTGTGTCTGCCATATCACATTATTACTTGACAGTCCTAACTGAAGTAATGTTAGGAAATTAATTTTGAGCCAAAGCATAATGAGACTCAGCCTTTCACTCTAATCATCGCTATGCATATAATTGTTCAATCATTTCTATCCGTCTTACGATTCTCCATACCTACACAGCACAATTTGAAGCAGATCACATTACTCCATCATTCTGGGGATGGAGCCAGATAGTCTGATTACTGTGAAACCCTGAAATATTTACGATATGAAACTTTCACAAAATAAGGCCCAACTGCCTTTTACACGACATGAAACTTTCGCTAATTGCGCCTGGCATTAGGTGCATTATGCAGACAAGAATTTTCACATGCCTTTCACTTTTGCGAATCTTGGCTCCTCGCAAAATTCACAAAAGGTTCACACACACACACACAGAAAATGGCTAGTTTTACAGTATTCAACATTGGCCACTCCTGTGTCTTGTTTACTGTCTCGTCTCTGGAAGTCACGATTTGAAGATCGGGAAGAAAGTAAGATACTTACAGTCACCGTCATCCTGTCTGGACGATCTGTAAGAACGGTCCGAGTCCCTGTACCCGCTGCCGCCTCCGCCGCTGCCAAATCCACCTCGGGCGCCGCCACCACCGCCACCGCCGCCACCGCGGCGCTCCCGGGCAAACTCCAGAAGGAGGTCGTCCTGCCCCGTGAGTTGGTCGATGGCGTCCTGCGCCGAAGCGTGGTCCTCAAAGTCGGCATATGCGAATCTGTTTTGTGCGGATGGAGTGAATGTGACAATATCAGTGGAATACCGTAAGTGAAAGTTTGGGGAAAATCAGACAATGAGTTCAAAAGTTATGAATATTTAAGATTTGAGTGCAGCCATCAGTAGATGAGAAGATGACTACAGTTTGTGATGACAAATGTGAAGGACAATAAAAAAAGATTAGAGACTTCCACAAAAACTTCATTCTTTTATGACAAGTACACATTCCCTTGACTTGTTAATGACATATAACGTTAAGGGTAATATTATTCCCCCTACTTCTGAGAGAGGCAAGTCAAGTGCTCTGTCATAAAGTGAAAAGATGCTGAGTTTACTACTTACTTTCTCATTCTTATATGTGACATCACAAACTGCAGTAGTACAGGCTGAGCACAAGACTTATTGTTAAAGGTCCTGTTTACCTTTGGGAGCAGTGATTTAAAACATTTTCACGATATCACATTCGATGTATAAGTGTAGGTCTGTTGTATCATAAAACATCCTACCATATAAAATTTTTGTAATAAATCCTAAAATACAAGGAGATATCAGTATTTTTCTCAATAAACCATTTAACTGTTGTGGGTTTAGTCTGGAAACATTCTTATTATAACTATTGTTCACATTTTGTGTGTTTAACAATACTTAACATCGTTCATACGGATTCAAATTTTTACAGTGGTTGTCTCTATCCCTAACTCTATGATAATGAGCATAGCTCAAAAGATTGAAGTAATAGTTGCAATTGATGGTGTATTTTCCTTTTGTCTTTCAAAATAAGTAAAAATAGTCACTTAAGTATGTACCTGATCGCATCATTAAGAGCTAAAAATTGAAAAAGCTCCCTACCGTGGGAGGCCACGGGGGGGGGGGGGGGGGGGGGGGGGGGGGGGGGACCCCTCCCACACCCTCGCTCGCGCGCACATTCGCTCGCAGAGATGCCGAGTCATGAAAATCTCACTCATGCAATTTTTTGAACTTGGCATCCCTGATGTAGCAAGATTTCATGTGCACTTGTTATCTTGTTTGTTTCATATATACGCATAGGATAGCTACATTTTTAGATTTCTAGATTTCTCAATGGACACGGAAAATTGGAGACTTACCCTTTGTTGTCGTCCGAGTCCCTGTACTTTGGTATTCTGACAGAGACACATCCCAACAGGTCAATGAGGGAGTCCTCCGTCGCATCATAGGGGATGCCCTTCACGTACAAGGTCCTGTTCTGGTTGCTATCTGCAATTGACAAGATAAGCACCACAGGTGGTAGATGAAGTGATTGTGACTTTGGCCAGCTCTGGTAATAAATCGCTTACATCAGCAGGCACCACAAAGCTCAAACAAGGTCAGGAAAAAAAAAAAAAAAAAAAAGAACAACTACAACAGTAACAACAACAACAAAAATGGGCGTGCGCACACACACACACACACACACACACACACACACACACACAAGACCAACTCACAGTGGACAGTGGAGTGACAAGCATGGTCCCATGACATATGCTCCTATGGCAATTGCTCCAAAGAAATATCTGCACACAAAGCGTAACATAACTTCTACCCACAAACCTAACCCTAACCCTGTCCCAAGCCTCACGTGACACTAAATCGAAAACCCTATCACAACCCTAACCCTAACCCCTAATTCTTGGGAGAAAATAAAACCAGAGCAATTGTCGCAGGAGCAAACGTCATGTCACTGACAAGTGCACTGATAATACATGATTCTCCTGGCACAATATCTGGGGAACCTGCGATCGTGTAGCACGTATATTTGCATAAGCAGCATGCATGGCCAGTGCAGTTGGCCAGTGAAAAGGTTGTTGCTACATCGACAGGAGCTCCACACGGCCGTAATCTGGCAGAACTCCCTAAGTCGATTTTGGTCGATTTTCAGGTTTTGAGTGTTTTGTGTGTTTTTTCTCATGCTTTTTCAAGTGGGCCAAAAAATAAGTTGTGAATCGGTACAGAAAGTTATTTTTAGAAAGTGATTTTGGCAAAATTCCTGAGGAGAGAGGGCGATTAATCTGGCAGAACTGCGTAAGTCGAGATTCGAAATGAATTTTCCGATGTTAATCAGGCAGAACTACGTAAGTCGACTTACGACAACACTTGGACCAAGGTGTTCCTGCATCCCGCACGGACATGGTATATCTTAACACGCGCGTGCGCGACATTGGTAGTGACGAACGCGCTGCGCGTTCAGGCTAGCAGTGCCTAGCTAGCTAGCTAGCTAGCTAGACACGTCGTACGGCTACGTGTATTGTACACGACGACAGTCACGCTAAAGCAATAACCCTCGTTACTCTTGGGGGAAATTGCCACTTTCTTTCCCTTCATAGACTGGCAGGCTTCAAAACAGGTCAATATGCGGTATGCCTTACTATTAAGTTTTGCTACAATCTAGTGTTTTTTAAGCCTAGAGCATTTCTAGATCTAACAAACGTTATAGTTTGCATCTTGTCTGACATCACGCTCCAGTCAACTTTAGGCCTACTTAGTACTGCTGCAGCACTTGTCCATTGTTAGTGTACGTGAAATCAATGTACTGTGCGGTAGCGTAGGTCACGCGAAAAACAATATCTGTAATCCATTGACCATAGCTTCTTATTTTATTTTTCATTGTAATAAGCGGTTAGTGGGCTTGGATCTATGGGATTGATCTCGAGAAGTTTAATGAATATCTAGGATACCGTCTATAACGATGGCATTTTCGATCCAATCCTACAGACGTCAGAAATTGACCAATACTAACACTTTTACAGTTTACTTTTTAATACCGGTACCGTACCGGTACTCCCAGTAAATTGTGCAGTATGGGCCTACTACTAGTAGACTACTGGGGCCTACCGTTACTAATAACTTAGGCTGAATCGCCGGTTATTCTGTCTTTACTCATTTTTCTATTTTTCTAGATTTGATTCGGCCAGACATTCTTGAAGTCTGTAATATGAAGAATCTAGAATCTACAGGTTAAACGCTAAATTATAAACATTTAGCCCTAGAAATAGATCTGAAACTTAGATTTAGATCTGTGTTCTATACATTACTACTAGTACTAGGGGCCTACTACTAGACATTATAGGCTATAGACTTTATAGACTTACCGTTAGTCATTATAGGTAGGCATGTTAGGCTTTACGTTGTTCTTAGATCTACAACATTAATACCTTCTAGGCCTAGGGCCTAGATCCCCAATAAACAGTCTAGCTGTAACGCTAGATTTAGCCCCTACCTGGATATAGAGTCTAGCGTTAGATCTAGAGTCTAGACTAGAAAATCTAGAAACTAATTTTCATTGATCTACTAGTCTGTTAAAATGACGCCCAAAAATAGACGTCTGGATGTTACATAGACCTAGACAATCGAGTAGACAGAGTTCGAGAGTTCTCGTACGTTTTTAATAGGCCTGCGTAGAAATAGATAGTAACGGTTAGAACACTACTACCCTAACGTTAGTACTGTAGTGACAATAAGGCCTACAGTAGGACTAGGAGTCGACACAAACGAGAACTAGGGTCTATTTTTTTAATTTTCTAATAAAGCTGTAAATAAACTTTTAGTCAGGCCTAGCTCCTAGTATTCTTTAGTTTAAATAGAGTTTAGGCCTTCAGCCAAAAGGGTCTAGGCTTACTCTTACTTTGGGCATAGAGTAGGAATACTAGGATAATGATGAGATCAGTAGGCCTATCGTATGCAGATTCCTACGTACCGCTCTACTAGTACTAGTCTCTAGATGTCTAGTGTATCGTTAGGCCTGAATAGACTACGGTCTAGACGGTCTACAGTGGAGTACCTGTAGTCTTGATGAACAATATAGCTTAACATCTAGAACCTAGTCTAATATTATTCTTAATCCAAATGCAATGCTTCATGAGATCGACAATAACCCAAGCAGCAGCCAGGCTTTTGATGTAGCAGTACTTCTTGTGCCGCTAAATAATACTGAAACATGAACACAGACTGAAAACATTTGGGGAAAGCAAGTTATTTTCCATATACAAATGAATGGATAAAATGAAATTAAATGTTAATCAATAATGATGACTTTATACAATACAAATATTTCAAAAAAATTGTACTCGATCTAAAATATTCATTGTTTTGACACTGCATCCGCTGAATAGTAAGATGGTGGATGGTAAAATACGATAGACAACCCGCAGAAAATAGACCGAGATACGTAGTTCTGGTTGATAAACCACGTGTTTATCAGCCAGAACTGCGTATCTCTAGGAGATACGCAGTTCTGGCTGATAAGCACGTGGTTGACGACAAAAAGAGATACGTAGTTCTGCCTGATGAAACACGTGCTTATCAGGCAGAACTGCGTATCTCCTAGAGATACGCAGTTCTGCCTGAAAAACCCCCCGCATGGCCAAAAACTTACGCAGTTCTGGCTGATCAACCCGGGCACGTGACCAGAGATACGCAGTTCTGCCAGATTACGATCGCAAAAATTTGGCGACGATTAATCTGGCAGAACTGCGTAAGTTTTTTAAATTGGTAATTTTTACTACTTAAAAAGGTCAAATTGTCATTTTTTGCTGGAAATAAATTCTTTAGACCAATTATGACCGAGAAAAGAGGAAAAATGCAACTCATCGTATCTCAGTTTAGAAAGGTGTAACATTGAATCTTTAAACCCGATTTCTGGCGTAATGTGTTAAAGGAGATACGCAGTTCTGCCAGATTACGGCCGCACAGCTGTACTACTCAATTGTCCCCCAAAACTGAAAAATCACAAAACAGTATGGACAGAGCCAAAACTAGCGCTTGCAAATTGGATTTCAAGTACCAAAATGATCTAAGCATTTACAGGTAGATAGAATAGCCTGTTACCACGTCCTCAAGGGGGGGGGGGGGGGGGGGGGGGGGGGATATCTGTAACTTGGAATACACAAACAAAAACTTTCCTGCAGAGCGTAAATTTGAGATCAAAGGCCAAGAGATGCCCTATGATCCCCAATGACTTTATGATGGTGTTTTCCATTTTTTACCTCCGCCAAGGGAGGAGGCTAAGTGATCATCGGCGTTGGGTTGCCTGTTTGCAAAATAACTCAAAAGGTTGTGTAGGGATTATAATCAAACTTGCATAAAAAGTCGATATTGACTAGACAGTAGAGCCACCTCATTCAATTTATGTAGTGATCCGAAAATTTGAATGCATTTTGGAAGGATTTTTCATCTTTTGGCATATAAGGTTTGTTTTTCAAGGCTGGGGCCTTAGCTGCAAAAGGGAAATCACAAATCCTGGCTGCAAAGCTTACCTCTTCCTCCGCCCCTTGGCCGGGAGTCGTATCCACCGCGTCCTCCTCCTCCTCCTCCTCCGGCCTTGAAGCCGTAGCTACCGCCGAACCGCCTCCCTCCGTCACGATCGCGATCGCGTCCTCCTCCTCCTCCTCCGCTGGCCCTACTCCTGCCGCCGCCACCACCGCCGGACTCTTCAAAGTTCCTCCGCTTGTGGCCCACATAGTCCAGGGTCAGGGTCCATCCGTCGATCTCGATGCCTTGCTGCGCGTCCATGGCGTCATCCACACTCCTCTCATCCTCAAACTCAATGTAGGCAAACCTGGACGGTTGGTCGAGATGAGAATTCAGCTTTTCAACGTTTTTTTGAGATAATGAGAAACCCCTTTTAAAATATGTACGAGCATATGTGACCCTGCACCACAAAACCAACAAAAAGTCGCCAGACATGGATTTTCAGTTAAGGGCAAATTCTGAAAGAGCAGACTCTAAGCTTTAAAATGATGTATGACTCAATACAAATGGACTCCCCTAACCCACCT
Organism: Diadema antillarum; assembly: GCF_040938485.1. NCBI lineage: Eukaryota > Metazoa > Echinodermata > Echinoidea > Diadematoida > Diadematidae > Diadema > Diadema antillarum. Next base: position 1,211,192 of record NW_027271101.1, read on the forward strand.
AAATACTGGAAAGAAAGCAAGCACTTTGGAAAAGTGTGAACTGAGAACAGAGGCTCTGAAGAACAAGCACTTAATCTTTACCAAGCTGTGCTAGCTGTGCCACGAGAGGGACAAAACACAGGATGTAAACCACCAGAGCAGCAGCAATGAAGGGATTATCAGATTAAGCTGAAATTGAGCATGTTCTATTAGCACACTCTGCCCATGATTAATGCTAACTTTCAAAGCAGTAAAGTCATCTTTTCAAAAGTTATTAGACTTGAAAGTGAAGAGTGTGGAAGGGATTTCAAGACATGAAAAGCGGCCTCTAAGACAAGCGTGATCATTCTACTCTTCCCCAAAAACGGGATGTAGAAAAACTGCTAAAAACAATTTTTCCCATTCATGTTATGATACCAAACTGAAGAATAATGTAGAAGGATAGCTCTTTCAGAAAATATGAAAAACTAGAGACTGACTTGGTTGAACCATTTCACCTTTCTTGAGTCCTCACTTAAAATTAAGGGGTGCGACTTTTTGTTTGTTTTGTGGTGCACGGTCACATATAATTCTAAGAGGAATTCAAAGTTTATGTGATGAAGATTTGTCTTGAAATGGCTGAGATATCCAAAACAAAGCAATCCTAATAACAGATGGGACCCAGCTTTAATCACAATTTATATAGTTTGTTCTACTTTGGTTTTGGATATCTCAGCTATTTCACAACTGATTCTCATCAAATAAACTTGGAATTCCTCTTAGAATTGTGTGCTCTTTAAAATTTCATAGAGTGGTGTCTAAGTATCTCCCCAAAAGTTAATAGCTTAATCCTCACCTCAACTAATACTATTTACCCCTTTAAAATGGCTCATCAGCTTGATGCTACATTGTTTTGTACACAACCTAATGTAAACATGAAAATTTTTTGCATGTGGAAATTTTCGCACATTTCATGCAACATCAAAATCGCGTGACAATAAAACCACACAAATAATTTTGCTTCTTAAATGAAATAATACAACTATCTCTTAGATTTTGCATATTTACAACATGCAAAATTCATTTTACCCAACTGAGCACAAACATTTACTCTGGCAAGAAATTTCCGTTTTTACAGTATATTGTACCAGCTGAAAATTAAAATGAAAAATGAGCAAATTTAATGGGATTCCATCAGGATTCAGACTCAACACAGCCAGATGGCTTCACATGTGCTCTTACCGACTGAGCTAAAGAAAGCCCCAGTATGGTGTTCGTCCCACAAACCCCCTTCACACGGCCTTTGCATTTGTTTTTAACTCTGTCACCAAGACTACAACATTTAAACCAAAAAGTAAAACATTTTGACTTATTCTGATTCATATGACAGACTGTATAGAATCTCTGTGTACAGAGATTAGCACTTATTTACTACTTGCAAACTAAGTAGGGTTCCTCCTATTTAAAAAGTTAAAGGTTTTATGACATACAAATGCATGTTGATCTGTGTTGACTTATGATACCCTCAACATCACTTTCGTTGTGAAACGAATATCTAGAAACAATCCATGTATTTCAAAATAACTTTTCTTCTATTTTTCTTCAGATTACTTGGATACACCCACAAAAAAAAATTAAAAAAAATCAGACTTCCAAACCAAGATTCTGGTTGTGACCTCATCTGTCAATCATTGCTTAAGTACTAATATGATTGACAAAAGACATTTAATGCACCCTCCCTGAGAACGAGAGCATAACTTAAGTGTTCCCTTGCCATGTCTTTTGTTCATGACATTAATATCACAGAGACATGCAAGTTATGCTGAGTCGAGGGGAAGGTGCATTCCAATATCTTTTGTTAAAAAATATCAGTAATTTAGAAATGATTGACAGATGAGGTCACAACCAGAATCTTAGTTTGGATTTTTTTTTTTGTGGACATACCCAAGTACTCTGAAGAAAAAAACAAACATTATTTTAAAATATATGGATTGTTTCTACAATACATGTATAGATATTCGTTTCACCACAAAAGTGAGGTTGAGGGTATCATGAATCAACACAAATCAACATGCATTTGTATGTCATAAAACACTGAAGGGGCAAGCTCTGCTTTACATCACCACAGAGCTCCGAATCAGCTACTAATTAAGTGCTGCAGTCAAAAGGGCACATCTTGGAAGCAACCTACCCCTTGGAACGTCCCTGGTTGTTGAGGGGGATCCTGGCCGACACGGCCCTGAAGGTGTCCACAAGGGTCTCCTCCGTCGTGCTGTAGCACAGGCCCTTGACGAAAAGGGTGCGGTCATCTTCGCTCTCGCTTCTCCCTGCACACACGGAACAAACAGAGCTCAGGGCATTAATTGAATTTCGCCAGAAGGGCATGGAGATGGGGGCATATCTCTTGGTGTTTCCAAACACTGATATTTTGCAGCTCCTGATAGGGAACTACTGTATACGCCGTTATTTTCGCGAGGGTTTAATTTTCGCGAATTTCGCGAATTGCGGTTGGATCGCGAATTTAACAACACACGAAATTGTCTCCATGCACTTTGTTGATGGAGCATTACCGTAAGCGTCGGCATCAATTCGCGAAAATGTCGATGACCTCGTCATTCGCGAAAATATCTGTACGCGAAAATAACGGCGTATACAGTACCCTCATCCCCCCCACAACAACAACAACAACAACAACAAAGAAGGCAAGAGCAAAATATGAGAAGAAAATATTTTCCCATCTTTATTCATCGAGGATAGGTTTATCTTTGATAAGAATAGTGAAATCAAATATAACTCAGAAGTTGTTAAGTCCCTCCTGGCAATGAGCTGGTATGCAATGTAGCATGCACAATCACACGGTCAGAATTCGCATAATCCATGGAAACTGACTGATCACAAATTTATCAGCTCAATCTATAGATCAGGGGACCCTTTTCATTTTGGTGGGGTGTGAATTTTGCAATTGGACTGATATTGTGAAATCACAAACAGATTCTCTTCCTGTTACACATGTTGTTTGCAAATTTGAAATAATAAAGAATCATCAGCACTGCTACTTAAAGGGGCATTCCGGATGATTTTCATAATTTCACATTATGTAGTAAATCGACAGCTCCATGTATAGATTCGTGGAATTTATTGTGGTCCTTGAGCAGATAAACCAATAAATTGAAAATCTTAAACAAATTACACTGAACAGTGTTGATGACATCAGAGCCTCATATATTTCAGAAATGTAGAATTGTAATTCCATTGCAATACCGCTTGCTCAACAAGTTCACCTGTGAAAAATCTATGCATGCCTTCTTCTTTTGTTCTGCTTCCTTGAACCCCAACTCACACATTCTTATGGTGAGGCTGCGATGTCATCATCCTTATTCATTGCAATTCGTTATAGATTTCGAAAACATTCTCATTCCTCATCCCAATCACTATAAATTCTGAAACTCTGTACTCAGTTTAACTAATTTATAGTTGTTCAAGTGTAAAAATTTGAAAATCATCCGGAGGTCCCCTTTAATAATCTAACTCATATCTGAATGGTCCCATCATGAAATTGCACAAGCAAGGGGGGGGGGGGGGGGGGGGGGGGAGGTAATTGTACATTCTGACAGCAAACAAGTCAATTGGGTGCTGTGCATGTACAATGTACATGTACATGTACACGTGCTTCTCATTCTTACTTCTCTGTCTGGAATCCATCTTCAAAATGGAAGTTTTCTTCTCCACAAAATACTGCTAAGCTGTCTGCGCTGCTGCTGCTCCTGCCTTTGGTCTGCTTGGAAAATAACAATGAAAGCAATGCATTGTAATTACATTAATTTGAGCCTTTATGGTACTTACAACCACAGTGTAGAATTCTGTAGACACTCCTCCACTAAATAACAACAATAGAGCTTGATACAGAATTTTGAAAGTGCTTGGATTAAATCATGGGGAATGTGTAAATAATGTTTGTCATATGAGTTCACAAGTCATAACCAAGTATCACTCAAAAAAAAAAAAAAAAGTGCTGTAACTAAAACGTAAGAATCAGTTTTCAGACCAGTTCCAAACTGAAGCCATTTACATGCACAACTAACATGAATGCAGGGCACTTGACTTCCCACAAACCCATGATATGCCCAACTGCTTACTTACAAGAGTGTATCAACTATGGAAGTGCAAGACATCTATGTCAAAGGTTGCTTGATACAAGTAGTATACATATGCAATTTGTATATTGAATCACACATATAGAATGGAAGACATTTCATTCAACTTGAACACAATAATAAGTTGTGGATTTTCAAACTTGAAAATGTGTTCACATAACAGTGATGCATACATGTGTACATGTTGTATATGCCTTGCGATTTTATTTGGAATTAACATGAGGCCTTAATGTCATGTCCTCTAAATATTCAACAATTAGAGTTTACACGAAAGTGTTACAAAAGTCACATTGTTGGTTGCTGGTTTAGTAACCTGCAAACCCCCTTTTTGAGGACACTTCTTGTAATAAAACAATGCCAACTTTGACTACAATTGGAGCCTATCCTGTACATGTTTGGCAGACCTTTTATAACACCCACAGATTTCCTCTGGATAAGGACCCCCCACAGCATGCAGACTAACATGCATTGGTGATACACACACACACACGCAGACACACAAATAGTCATACACAAATCCGAGGTCAATGCAAACATAAATTATGACATAAACATGCAGACACACTCAGGTTGAGTTGTGTGCATCACTGACCCAGAGCTACCAAGTCTCACGCATTCTGCGTGAGACTCAAGCATTTAGGGGCAATCTCACGATCTCACACAAGACACCCATTTTTCTCACGCATCGGGCCAAGTCTGCAACTTGGGCCTATAATAATGAGTATAGCTCACAAGATTAAAGTGATAGTTGCAAATGAAGGTATATTTCCCTTTTGTCTTTCAAAATAAGTAAAAAATAGTCACTTAAGTACGCACCTGATCGCACCATTAAGAGCTAAAAATTGAAAAAACTCTATACCGTGGGAGGCCACAGGGGGGAAAAACCCCTCCCACACCCTCGCTCGCGCGTACATTTGCATGCCGAGATGCCGAGTCATGAAAATCTCACTCATAAAATTTTTTTGAACTTGGCATCCCTGCTGACCCTTAGCTACTGTTGTACCTTTGCTGTAGTGTATGTGTTCGTTATACACACTTTATGATGCTTCCTTCAGCTACTGTAAAACATGATATATTCGCGGCATGAAATTTTCGCGAACTGCCACTGGCATTCAATGCATTTAGTGTAGACAAAAACTTATGCGTGCATTTTAATTTCGCGAATCTTGGCGCTCGCGAAATTCGCGAAGTGAAAATGCACGCGAAAATTCCTCGTTTTACAGTATTGTCCATGTGCCCCACTCCTCACCAGTTTCATAAATACGTACTGTGACAGTAAAGTCCAGTACACAATAGCATGGGAAAGAGAACATGTTGTTCACAATCCCACTGTGCCCATGGAATATTTGTTTTACCACTACCCGGACAAAGAGTCTTCCTATCCAGACAATGGCCCAAAGTCACGAAGGTGGTACAATCTTGCCCATGGCTTAAACCATGGACAACGACCATAGAGTAAATGTCCCAGTTCGCGGCCAGGTGCCGTTTCACGGCCAATACAGCACTACAGCACTATTTGGTAATATACATGTAACGCTGAACACAGTGACACACTCTATACATGCACAACATGTATACCACACATTCACTAACACGCTGCTAATCTACAATACAAAAATCAACCGATGACATGGACAAACTCTCCAACCAAAGTGAAATATTCTCACATAAATGATGACATCTCGCATCCAAAATTTCATTTTCGGTACTTTTTAACATCAAAGTTAAGGAACAAGGGGTCTAAGAAACTGGATTTTTTGTTATTTTCCCGATGTTCATGGATTTTGAATACATGTCCTCACATGGAAATAGAACTTTTGCAAGCTGATGTGGGCTGCCATTTTTTTCCGGAAGTGAATGTTACAATTGAAAAAATACAAAAACATGAAAAAGACAACAGTAACACTGCCACAACTGCAATCCCTGTTTGTGGTCAGTGCACGCGCGCCAGCCCTTTTCACGTGCTTTCGCAATGGGACTTAGCCTTTCGCAACATTCGTCAGCCAAATGAAGGCGTTCAGCAGAAGATCGCGGAACACTCGCGTTATTGTGTAGGAATTGTACATCAGACTGCGAACCGGACTATCACGGTCGTGAACCGGCAGACGCTGTACTGGATCACAGCCATCGCCTTTTTTACTATTGCGATGGACATTGGTCTTACGATATAATAATACTGTAAAACATGATATATTCGCGGCATGAAATTTTCGCGAATTGGAGCCGACAGCCTTTTTCATGGCATGAAATTTTCGCGAATTGCTTCTGGCATTCAATATATGTAGTGCAGACAAAAGCTTTCGCGTGCATTTTAATTTCGCGAATTTTGGTGCTCGCGAAATTCGCAAAATTAAAATGCACACGAAAATTCCTCGTTTTACAGTAATGTCAGTCCGGGAAACCCACTCATGAGGACTGCCACGCCTCATGAGGACCCCCCGTACACGCCTCATGAGGCCCCCGGGGGAGGACCTCAAGAGGCCCCCTATTCACTTCTTATTCATCTCACATCTGACATATAAATTGTCGCAACTTTGCACAGTGATTTTTTGTTACACACACATGTCCACTATCCATGATGAAAAGAAGAAAAGATTTTGTCTGTTTTTTTCTTCAAAAATCGGGTTTTAATCAACCGATGCAGAGCGCGCTGCGCTTCTGGAATCAAGCGCAGCGACGAGACGTCACATCACATCACGCTTCCCATAAGCACATACAGACAGCGCGCAAGCTATGAGATTTTCTGTATGTGCTAATGGGGATGCGTGATGTGATGTGACGTCTCGTCGCGGGATTCCAGAAAAAGCGCCCAAAGTTTAGCGGACGGCGGAATTGACGAAGAAAGTGAACCCATCATACCTACAAAGTGATTAGTTTGCTAACAAACTGGAGTACCCACCTACTCTATCAGTGTGGAATAGTAATTTGGAATATATGCACAAGATCAGGTTAGTACTGATATTCTTTTTCTCGTTACGAATTTGTGTAAAAAGATATCAGACTTCAGCTTCACGAGGCTGATTCGCGCGTGGAGAGGTGAGAGCCGTAGAAAAAAGCACCGAAAATATGTAGTCGGATCAGGCCGCTAGGTGCGGCAGTCTTGCATTGTGCGAACACGCTGGCACCCGTGTTTTGATGGGCGCTCTGCATCGGTTGATTAAAACTCGATTTTTGAAGAAAAAAACAGACAGGATTTTTCTTCTTTACATCATGGATAGTGGACATGTGTGTGTATTCAAAAAATCACTGTGCAAAGTTGCGACAATTTATATGTCAGATGTGACATGAATAAGAAGTGAATAGGGGGCCTCTTGAGGTCCTCCCCCGGGGGCCTCATGAGGCGGGGCAGTCCTCGTACGGGGGAGCAGTCCTCATGAGCAGGTTTCCCGGACTGATGTAAATTGGTACGTGGTCAACCTCTGGCCTGTATGATATAAATTTTACCTGGGTTAAAGCAATTTGCAAGTCTGCGTTTCAGAGTGGAAAAACCCTTATGTGGCTGCAAACCGGGACACTTACTCTAGTTTTTTATGGGGCACCAAGTGTCGCATGGCCTAGCCTGACCAGACTGCTGTGCAAAGCACAGCAGTCTGACATGTACTAGTGTTTAAACGTTGTAAACGACCGTCGCTTTTGACGGCAAGACCACAAAAAATGTCTTTTATTTTGTTTGATTTTAACAGTAATACCACTCACCTCCAGTATGTATATTGTATTTTGCTGATGGTTGAGTTAAATTTGGTGTTTTGTTGGTATCCAAACCTTATTGTTGAATTTTCGGAGTAGATTGTGCGATGATTCACAAAATCAACGAACTACCACGAACGCTCAACCCGAGGTACCGTGGTAGCATTTTACGTACGCCCGTGCGTTTCGTGTGTTCCGTAAAGCTTGTTGTCTTCTACGTACATGTATTTCCGCGCGTGCTGCTCTCATGATTTGACCTTTACATGGGTCACTTCCGCTCCAACTAGCTCATCACTTTCGCTCCGACTCGCTATGTTGTAGTATGGGAGAGTGATTGCCATTCAATAACACGCAGAAGATGAGGAGTGAAGCAATACGGACGTTTACAGACCTGACTTTAGCCACAGATTTCGGTTAGTTTTTGACGTAATTAAACAAAAAATCGCATACCGATTATTGAATGATTATCATAGATTACGGGGATTCCTTATATTTTAGTTTTCCACGATTAATAAAGATATTCATGAAGGAATCGCACACCCACCGCTGAAAAATAACGCCTGCGAAGGAATAGACTTGCAGCCGCTGTCGCTTCACGACAGCGGCTGCGTGTAGTTACGCATGGCCTAGAGTAAAATATCCCGTTTGCAGCAGTTTAGGCATTGTTAAGGGTTTTTCCAACTTGTAAACAAATCAGGCAAATTATTTTCAACCATTTCATATACATTGTATCATAGACAAGATTATTCATTAACGCAATTGTTTTCATAAAAGAAATTTACCATTGACCAACGCACTTTTCACGATTTACCAGGGCAAAACCCGGCACAATTTTAGCCGATAAGGGCGATATGCGACATAGTATTTTTGCTTGCGGCACGATGTACAATCCCTATGCAATACACGCATGCTCCGTGATCATTAGCTGAACGCCTTCACATGTCTCGCGAGCATTGCGTAAGCGCCAATTCCCATTGCAAAAGCACGTGAAAATAGCGGGCGCACATGCATTGGCCGCAAGCAAGATCGCAATTCTGGCGGTGTTGTTGTCTTTCTGTTTTTCTGAATTTTTTCGATGGTAACATCCACTTTCCGAACAAAAATGGCCGCCCACATCGGCTCGCGAAAGTTCCTATTTTATGTGAGGATATGTTTTCAAAATCCATGAGCATCGGGAAAACGACAAAAAATCAAGTTTCTTGGACCATCATTTCTTAATTGTTATGTTAAGCAGTACCGGTACCGAAAATTTTATTTTGGATGCGATATCATGTTGTCATTTAGGTGAGAAAATTTCACTTTCTTCAGAGATCGTGCCCATTTTAGCAGTTGGTTTTTGTCGATTGCTAGTGTGTGATAGTATATGTGTAGTGTGCATGTAACAGTGTAATGCTTTGGTTAGCGGTATTAGTTTATTACCGTGTATGTTGTACCTGCCGCGAACGGCTGCACGGCCGCTTACTGCCATGCCGCAGTTACTCTATTTGATTTCGTTATAAATTTCATCGAAGAAATTTATCATTTCGTTGAGGAAGCAAATTTTGGATGGAAATATGGTCAGAACATGGGCAGCTTGCTTTATGTCATTAGAAAATATCACTGAGCTAACGGCCCATAGGATTAGGCACAGACTCTAACCTAACCCTCGACCTTTGCCAAACGGTGGCTTTGCCTTTGCTATTGAATTGTCTCATAAATTCCCAAGCATCACTACACTACCAGCCCAAAGCTAGATCGACTAACAGTACACAGTTGAACTTTACAGCAATAAATTTATAGCTAGAGCCCATCTAACAGCTAGAAGATCTAGACTAGTCTAGTCTAGAAGAAAGTAAAGACTCAAATCCTGCAACCTCGATTTCTACTAATATAATGTTCCTTGACCCTCTACAGACTCTACTTGTAAGTTACTGTAAAAATGCGTCTACCACTCCACCACGCCACGCGCACCAGGCATGGCACTACTGTACTGCATGGAAGTTCACACAACCTCTGCCGTTACAGAAATTTCAATACATGGGACCATGCATTCCTTGCCAGCCATTATGCGCCTTGGTGAAAACGATAGAAGGAAGCAACACAAAAATTCCTCAGAATGCTGAATATATTCCATTCTGAGAGTAAATCAAATCAACCGTGAACAATTACTGCATGGGATACATGATTATAAAGTTTATATTCTGACATACGTCTCTAAGAACGGAAACTAAACAAAGCTCTCAGTATACTCACGTGGCGTGTGCAAAGTCTCCACTCTTTGAAAAATGGAAGCGCGCAACGTGGTCACGTGATTTAAATGCCCTCTCTGCTCAGTGCATTTTTATTGTGTGTACGGTACGGTGCGTCGTGCGTTGGCATCGTAAAGTACTAGTACACAGTGTACTAAACACGCACCCAATCACCTTGCATGCAGCTACGTCATTGAGCGTCTGTTGATTATTGCGACCTTTACGGAGTTACCGTACGGGTAGACTTTTGAGACAAAATATTATAGGGAGTAATGGGAGGGAGATGATCGATGAGGAGAGATGAGCGAATGAATGAGCGAGCGAACGAAAGGGGGGGGGGGGAGGCGCACAGAATGAGAGGAGAAGGAAGAGGGGGAAGAGGAAATTAACGGCATTATTTATTATTTGCAGATGAAACAAAACCCAACTTTCGTGCTTCAAAATAGTTACAAAATGTGAGTTAGAGATAGAAACAACCAATGTAAAAGTTTGAATCAGTGTAATTAATGCTACATGAAAATTGTAAAGTACACTAAAAAATATGAACAACAGTTATAATGAAAATGTTTCCAGACTAAACTCTCAACATGCAGTTATGGTTTGTTGATAAAGATAATGATACCTCCCTGTATTTTAGGCTTAATTGCAAATTTTTTACATTAGATGTTTGATATGATGCAGCTGACATACACATATGCCTCCGAATGTGCTATCTCGAACATTTTTCTTTAAATCACTGCTCCCGATTGTAAACAGTACCTTTATTTATTTATTTTTTTAGGGGGAGGGAGTACTGTGGCAAAATGTGTGGAAAATAAATTATGACGATATATCAGAGAGAGTTGGCCTCTGTAAAGTTCTATGTAAACTGTAAAGTAGCAGACATACTTTGAAAAGTCTCTAATCACCAAAGTTATTACCGAATATATAGAAGCTTACACTGATTACGAAATTATTAGAAAATTTCAATTAAGTATGATGTTATAAGATAAGAAAATTGTACTGAAAATCAATTGTCAAAATAAGACATTTCGTATATAGGCTACGTGAAGTTCGTCTTTGCGCATGAGCTGATGTTGGTTTGAAATTCATTGAGATAAAGCAATTGTGATGTATATGATAATAATTCATGCAATCCTTTATAGTGCTTGACGGCAACCAAGTATTCCTTACAGTATAACTGTAAATAAACTGTATTATAATATAAATAGCACAGTCTGCAAGAATCTTCAGCCTATTGAAGGAGGCAGACTTAATCAGAAGAAGAAGAAGAAAGTCTAGGGTACTTTGACAAGAATAGAAATAGTTTGTTGCAAATCATGAAATGGATGCTTCACCGATTGTTGTTTGAGAGTCTTCGCTGGTCACCTGGGCTATAAGGCGCACTCATCAGGGGCGGCGGATCCAGGAATTCTGTGAAGGGGGCGCAACTAATACTTTTCTGGTGCAACTTCCGGGTTTCATTTAAGTTTTTCTTTTTGCAGCTGGTGAGGTGCCTAAGCAACTGAGAAAAAAAAAAGAGAGTGAGATTATTTTCTGAAATCCTGAAATGTGCACATTGTGGCTCATTGTGACAGATATGATGAGTTGGATGCTACGGAAGTCAAAATTATATGTAAAAGAGTATAACAATATTATGACCAAATTTTGTCTCTATTTGTAGATAGGCCTAAGTTATGTCTTTTGTTACACGATTGTTTCTGCTTTAGTTTATGAGGTTTCTTTTCAGAAAAAGGGCGTCTTTTTTTCTCCTTCCTTTTGTCTGCATCCTTGAAATTTAACAGAAAATGGTTTAGATTCTCACGTAATGAGGAGAGAGCAAGTTTTTTTCTACAAAGGCGCGAGATAAGCATTTCGGTACGTTTCAATCGGGGATTCCACAGGGTTAAATTAGAACCGTACTTTTATGTAATATATTTTATAAATTTCTCCGTTTAACTTTTCTCAACTGAGACTAAATCATTGTTGGGTATTGTTGTGTTTTAAAGAAAAGTAGAGAGAGAAAAAATTAGGTGCGTGTATACTAAGAAAACAAATAATTTGCCCCTGACAATACTGACGTTAATCAAACACAATTAATCTTAAAGGTAAAAACATAAATAGTATTCATTTATGCAGACAACATTCTAAATATGTCATTAACATTCACAACATTATATCAATTTTCACCCAGGGTATAAAGGTTCTGACATACAAGCATCACTCCAAACATACACTTTGGTCCAGTGTGGTTTTGGGACAACGGCAATGATCGCCGAATATTGAGAAAATGTTTAAGTTGTGTTATTAAGATGTCGTCGCATAGACTACATGTATTCAACATCTTTCAAATGCAAACATAATTATTAGGATAAAATAAATCTTTAAACAAACTCTTCACTGGTCGGAAAACGTATAGATGAAGTATTGTAGTCATGCCCCAAATGCTGTAACCGTTTGCCTATTCGTGAATTAGTTCGGTGCTGAATTTTTGAATGCGTCTCAATTGCATCTTTATAGATTTTAAACGAGCTTGTATATATATATATATATATATATATATATATATATATATATATACATATATATAATTATATGGGTCTGATCCAAAAATCAAGGGAGCGCGACGGGACGGAATTTGAATGTTTTTTTTTTTATTCAAAAACAAAAAAAAAGTTTAAGTGTTAGCAGCCATTTATTACTACAAATGTGTTAAGCTTACATGAAGACATCACACTGCATTATGGACAAGATCCGCATCTGTTTTGTTTCCATGGCAACAACAAATTTTTTTTAGCGCGACGGGACGGACTGAAAAAATCACTAGTTTTTGTAAAGAAAATTCAAAGGAGAATTAATTCAAAGTTAATGAGCAATACAGACTATGTCATATGGTGTTTGTTTGTCAATGTTCCAAACATTACTTGCGCAAATAGAGAAACATCTAGATCTAATAGATTTTATTTTTTAGGTAATTTTCTCAAAAGCTGTTGAAGTCCGTCCCGTCGCGTGACGGGACGGACAAAAATGAACTATGTACAAAACGAATGGGAAATTCTAGGGAATCGGCTAATTTTCATCAAAATGTATTTAAACTTTGGAAAACACAGTTTTATAACATCTTAGTGTAGATTAAGGACACCAAGATTCAAACTACTAATGAATGCTGAAAAATTTGATCAACAATTATTATCATAAGGCCAAAAATTCTCATTTTACAAGAATTCTTACACTTTTGGTACGGTAATCCTTGATTTTCTTTCTTGAGGAAAATTACTTTTCATGAATGATGATGTTGCAATGGCATTTCATTTGCCCAAAGATTGAATCTTTCCACCAAGATTTGATCACCAATGCAAAGGCTGTCTTTAATGCCGATCTTGGCAACTGTGGATACTCTTCATTTTCTCTTCCCTTTTTTTTTCCCAATTTCCAGAGAGAAAAACAAAAATGTGCCTCTGAGTCTGATCCAAAAAATCAAGGGACAGCGATGAGACGGAATTTAAGAGAATTTTTTTGCTCACAAAAAGAAATGTTAGCATTATAGCAGTCATTATATGTATCAAGCTTACATGAAAGCATGAAAGTGCACTATAAACAAGGCAGACATTTGTTTTATTTCCATGGAACCAAAAATTTTACTGGCGTGACGGGACGGAATTAAAAAAAATCACTGTTTTAAAAAAAAAATAAAATTCAAAGGAGAATTGTATCAACGTTGATGAGCCAGACTTGCCACGCTATGTGGCATTGTTTGCTACTATTCCCTACATTACTTCAACAAAAGAGCTAACATACAGATCTAACACATTATAGTTTTTAAGTAATTTCCTCGAAAGGTGTTGAATTCCATCCCATGCATAGCGCAACGGGACGAAACGATATACACTATGTACAAAACGAATGTGAAATTTTCAACACTGACTAATTTTCATCAAAATGTGTTCAAACCTGTGGTTAACACAGTTTTATATCATTTTAGTGTAGAGTGCCAAGATTTAAACTACTGAGAAATGATGGAAAATTTCAGTAACTGTTATCACTATTATCATTGATTATAGTTAAAGATTTTCATCACACAAAAATCCTTACACTTATGGTATAGTAATCCTTGATTATATTTTTCCCAGGAACATATTATATATATATATATATTTTTTTTTTGTTATGAGTGAAAATGAGACTCATACGTTGCACGTCATGTGCACAAGCTTTGATTCTACCTCCACGATTTGGCTGACTGCTATAAAATCTATACAAGTTTTCAGCAGCAACAACGCCACTCAGAGTAGTGGCAAATCATTTTGGGGAAGTAATTTTGTGATTATCTTAGTATCCAGATGCTGTTTTTTTTTTTTTTCAATTTCCATCCACAAGGGGTTGAGCATCTAGGATCACAGTTTTTGACAACCATGCTGTAGTTTTTCAGTTTTAAAACTTCACCTCTTTTTTGAGTTGCGGTAATATTGTTGACATTTCTTTTTTACATAAATTGTATTTTTAAACTTGTATGTCTGAGGTGTCTAAGAATTGAAACAGGTTTATGTATTTTTTAGATGAAGAATTTTGAATTGTCAATTACCCATGTGCATTCCAACATGGGGATGCTCAAAATCAGTGTTTCAGTATTGAAATGCAAACAATTGTCTTAGAATGCTTTTTTTCCCATTTTCTCATAAACTTTTTGTGGCAATGTTTCTTCCCCATTTCTCAGACATGGTAAGAATCTGCATGTTGATAAATATCAATCTCAATCTAAAAAAAAATACAGTTAGAACACATGAACAAGAGACTCAGGTTTATCTAATGCAGTATTGACTACCAGAGTAGACTGTGCATTTGTAATTTACAATTATTATTTTTTTCTCTGTCTAAATGGGAATTGCCTTGCTAAAAATAAGTTGGTGAATTACATCATGGACAAATATGAAACAAAAAGTAAGCATAGATCTTAGTACATTACTCCAAACAGTAAAAGGCTATTCATGTACATGTAAAATGAATGCAACTACAAATCAGCAGAACATCAAACTTTAAGGGAGAGTACAGTATTGGTTGAGATGAAGATTGAGCTGTTACACTGATACCTTCCTTTGACCACATACGATGGTTACTCTTTTCACAAGTTTGCTCATTACATTGTAGTCTTTTTATTCTGTTCCAAGTTAGGGACACTCTTTTTCTAGCCCATTATGGTATAAAAATTCCGTCCCGTCGCACCTATCATTGTTTACATGTGCAGTCCGTCCCGTCGCGCCTACCATCATGTAAAGTCCGTCCCGTCGCGCGACGGGACGGACATTATGTTGGACAATTATGATTTTCTTATGAATAGAGAATTATTTGATTTAGTGTCATGGATATAGAGCCCTACTAATTCATTGATACATTATGGAATATGAGTGACCAAACTCAAGTCTATCATACAGAAAAAAATAATAATTTTGTGTCAAAGTACTGAAAAACATGTTTTTTCAAGAAAAATGAAGATTTTGACCCAAAATGTAACTATAATGAGAAAAATGAATACCAGATATGAATTGCTCCTAGGAAGGGCACTCTATAAGAATTGATGTTTCCCCTACTTTTGTAATTTTTGTGCAAATTACTTGAAAAAGTAAAGTCCGTCCTGTCGCGCAAAGAGGGTGCTTTTCCTGTTTTACCGCTAATTTACGGAAAAGTCTGACGTCAAATAAATTAGACACGTACTTTTCTGAAAACTGCAGATTCTCAGCTTTTATATGATATATGACATGAAATACAAGTGTCCATATGAAAATTTAGTCGAAGTGAACACTATTTTTGGATCAGACCCATATATGAGATTAAAACCTAAAATGGCATTAAAACGCTTTATCCTGGCGAGGAAATTAAGCGCATGTTTTAGAAACAAGACACC
The DNA here is from genome assembly GCF_040938485.1 of Diadema antillarum. Classification (NCBI taxonomy): domain Eukaryota; kingdom Metazoa; phylum Echinodermata; class Echinoidea; order Diadematoida; family Diadematidae; genus Diadema; species Diadema antillarum. The sequence goes on from NW_027271101.1 coordinate 1,227,097, forward strand.
AAACAGGTTAATCATCGCATTCTTCATCAGCGACCAGGATGCGATGTGATGTTAGATTAAAAATCCGTTTCTGAAGCAGAACATACACACAAGGGTATACGTCTGCTCCTGGTCGGACGGATTTCAAAACTAACCAGGGGCCTGTTTCACAAAGGTCGCACTTAGTAAGTCAGACTTAGCGCTAGTCAATCTTAGTCTAAGTGCGACTTTTTAAGTCTGTTTCACAAAGTCAATCTTAGGCTAAGACTGACTTATTCGATTTGAATAATAATGTACGAGCCAAAAATATGCAAATTAGCCATTTGTTGTCTGCTGATGATTTTTGAGTAATTTCTGGAAGGGAAATTGCTTTGATTTTCTGCAACTACGAGTACGATTCATGACATTACTGTATCATTCGTTATTCACAGTGCTCATTTACTGACTCATATTATTTCTCTTTTGTACATGAGTAGCCGCTCGTTTGATGATTATTGTGATATAACAGATGTTTTGTGCACGAGGCCTCTTTAATCCAGTCCCACATGTATTGGACTGTGTGAAAGTTAGGATGAATGGGGTTGCTCGCGCAGCTCGCAGCAGCTAGCTGGCACTGATGATATGATCTCTGCATTCTGTACAACCATTCACATTGCACAATTGGTAACTGTGGACCTTGGTAGAAGAGGATTCTGGCTAGCCTCTTGTTGCACACGAAGAGAAGTTTTCTTTTCCAACTAGCTAGGGTTGGTCGTAACTACAGAAGTGAGTGTAGCTTAATCTGTTACTACTGTTAGTCATTAGGTAGGTCCTTGAAATTATGTAATTTGAGCAAGAGATGATTCATCGAAGGTTAGGAAGGGACTGAATATTATGAACTCTGTGTGTGTTGTACCGATACTTGTATTGTAATTTGTAGAGTCTGCTCAATATCATGTCATTAGACAATGTCTACATTAGCCCGACCAGACGCTGTTAATACGATGTGCGAATAACTGGGCTGTGTATAGTTATGTCTACATATAAACTCTTATCAGTTCTAGTATTAGTATGACTATCAATTAAACATGGCTATGCCTAACAGTTAGTGTAGAGTCTGTGCACTGTGTTATTAATCAAGATAGGGGCACAGTGCCACATCTTCATGATTTTGAAGAAAACAAAGTGCATGATTGCCCTAGACTGCATGTATAAGGTTAGTTAGAACCATAATAAATCATGGCTATGGCAATCATTTTGGTCGAATTTTAAAGTCCAATTGCTGGGCCCTGAGTTGAATTGGAAAGTAATTGATGAATTTATGCATTTTCGGATTTTGGAATGTGTTTGAGAACTGCATCAATCAAGATTAGGCATAGAAACTACTAGACCTCTAACGTTTTCCGTGTATACGTTTAATACTGTAGCCTTTGATGCGAGGCAGAGGTGACTGTCTATTGGCTAACCGTTTCCTCTAACTGACACAAAATGCTGGGGGGGGGGGGTTGTTATGTCTTATTTTGTTTTGTTTTTTGCTTCCAGGAAAAAAAAAGCATTCATTAAGATGTAACTGGTACCGTAGAAATGGAACTTGGCTAATTTCATTGGCAGTCATGTGTAGAGGTACTGTAGACCAATAAATCTGCCTCTTGTTGGGTAGCCTCTTGTTAATTGTATATACGGTCGCTAATGCAGTCGACCGTATTACAGACTGTACAGATACAATTAGGCTACCGAACAAGAGACAAATTTATCGGTCTAACCAGTTAGTGTAGATAGACACAGCTCCGTCCTGTACACAAGAGGTATAATATTTCTAACAAGTATAGGTCTAACTAATTTGTTAGGTTTTTCTAATTTGTTGTGAATGCATGATATATTTATAATGGATAGGCATGCATTAATATTCATGGGTAAGCAGCTAAGAAGATAACACAGGCAAGAAAGGATTAGTAGAAATATAATTAATTTCCAAAGTCCAGATACATGTAGATTATATAGCTCTTTATGAGCTAAAATTTTGGTTTAACTTAACAGTTCAAACTACCAGTACATTTGTAGGTAGGGATCTATTTTTATGACTATTTTTAATTTGGACCATTGTTCAGTGAATAGTGTAGGAGTAGACCCTCTACGAAACTAGTGATTCTCTAGTTTGTTAAAAATACTGCCATCTCACTCAGGATAAGATAAAGTGGAAGAAATTAATGAATATTAGGAGTTGATTATGCTTTTGAACTTCCCATTTTGGAATTTAAGTCTGACTTTACGCATGGCTTCAGGCCATGCGTAGAGTTACGCAGGACTTGGTGGGCCTGATATTTGGAATTCACTCCCTCTCCACATAAAACAGTGCACATCTCTCTATTCCTTTAAGGCAAATACAAAGAAATATTTCTTGGCACAATATCATACGGTACAGTAATCATTAAACATGTACCTCTTATACTAAACAACAAGGCAATATTTTGGTCCACCCCCTTTTCCCCTTCTTTTACTTTGCTGCTTGACCCTTCGCCCATATTATAACATATTCAATCATTTTCTTAGAAGTGCTGACCATCAACACTTTCGCGCTTCATCACCTGCACACGCACTCACAGGCACCACTCCTGTTTACCAAGTAATTGTATAAAACTGGATTTACACGCATTTTAACATGGCCCATCCGTATTAGTGTTCAAGTACTACAATAAAAAATGGTAATTTAACTCTGGCTGTCCGTCTGTTCAAGCACGGCTTATAACGGCGGCCCTCTGCATTATATGTATATATTATATATTGTACTGTGAATCAAGTCATTATTGGCCATATAAACATTTTGTATGTTATTTAACGTTTCAGTTGTCTTTATATACAAAATATGACTTACTATGTAATATGTCAATAATTTTCAGAATTGTATTTGTGTAATTGAACCTGCCTTTGTTATTTTTGTATTCTGAAAGAAAATATGAAATGCAGAAAATAAAATCTTTTCAAACAAACTTACGCATGACTTAAGCTTTGTGAAACAGGATTTAAAGTCCTGCGTAAATTTACGCAGGACTTTGGGATTTACGCAGGGTTTGGGGATTTACGCATGAGTTAAGTCAAACTTAAATCTTTGTGAAACACCCCCCTGCTTGTGATGGAATGCGTCTAGACTGGTAGTTGCTGCCACAGTGCATGGTAACCGCGCAATGTGTATGTGCGCGTTTGGCGTAGCAACGACGCATCCATGGACTGGTTCCCTCCACGAAGAGCCAAAGGTGAAAGGATGAAATCAGTGTTAAAAAAACATGACAAATATGAATCCCTGATAGCTTTTCAATGGACTTACATTGCCAACGTCATGCTCCGATTTACTATCACGAAGATAAACGGTTCAGAGACCAACCTCATCTTGTCTTTCACTGACGCAAACTCACACCTCCCGGCCCCCATAGAGACATCCCAGCTAGTAGTTGTGCCTTGTCCGTGATGGAAAACTGTATCAGACTTTCCTGATAGTCAACAGTCTTTCCCGTAGTCAATCAGACTTTTCCTGATAGTCAATCAGACTTTACCTGATAGTCAACCAGCCTTTCCTGGTAGTCACTGATCAATAACGAACAGAAGTGAATGAGATTAAAACCTAAAATGGCATTAAAACGCTTTTTAAATATCCTGGCGAGGAAATTAAGCGCATGTTTTAGAAACAAGACACCAAACAGGTTAGTCATCGCATTCTTCATCAGCGACCAGGATGCGATGTGATGTTAGATTAAAAATCCGTTTCTGAAGCAGAACATACACACAAGGGTATACGTCTGCTCCTATTTTTGGATCAGACCCATATAATGAATGTTTATGAGTGCAATGGACAGAATATTTCATGAGGTGAAAGATGAAATGATCCATTCAACGAGGCGCAGCCGAGTTAAATGGATCAAACATTTCATCTTTCACCGAATGAAATATTTTGTCCATTGCACGAATGAAAAACATTTATTATTTGCTTTATATAACGCCTAACATAGATCCCTGTTAGTTATTTTAATGTTTTATTAATTCAAAAACAAAGAGAGAATCTAAGATCGCGAGAGTGCTCGCTGAGCGCTTTACGCTAGCGCGCTGTCGCATACACACACTGCAAACGCAAGCTTATAGCGCGCTGTAGCATACTATACAAATGATGCACAGGATAGAGTGCGTTAGTGAAGATGTAGCCAACTCGAGGGTATTTACAATTGTGAAACATGCACGAGGCGAATAGGGGAAATAGCACAAAAAATCAAAATCTACAGAAAATTTTAAGAACACCCCAATAATAGCCGGGTTCACACGTGCAAATTAGCGGGATGACGATCGCGATGCTCATCCCGAGTTTTTTTGCGAGCGTCCACACGTACCAAATTAGCGAGATAGCGATCGCGATCGGTATCCCGCTAATTTGGCGAGCGTCCACACGTACCGAATTATCCCGCTAATTGCCGATAGAGATAACAGCAAAGCCGGCAAACTGGGTCACACAGCGCCCTTCTCTATCACTGCCTGCGCGCACTTACCTTTGTCCATTGTCTTTTACGCGTCAGTGGTGTGGTTCGCGCGCTGTTGTTGTTGTGCTCCAAAGAGGTCTTCTTCTTGCTTATGAGGCAGCAGCATCTAAGTAATGTCCTTCAGTTGTTGTAGCCAAATTACAGTCTGTGGAGTAGGGTGTGTCAGGTCCATGTTGAGGTCGGAGATCAGGGCACTCACTCAAGATGTGTTGAGCAGTCTGTTCTGGTGCACCACACTGGCAAGCTGCTGACGGGCGTAGCCCCCAACGATGCATGGCTGCATTGAAACGCCCAACTCCCGTTCGAATCCGATTTAGAGACACCCACTCACTCCTTGGGAGGTTTGCTCCTGGGGGGACAGATGTATCGGGCGTGACAACGAGTTGGGCAGGTCGTTGGGTGTCTTCCCAGCTTGTTCTCCATGTCTGACAGATGTTGAAGTCTGATCCTCTCAGCGTTGCTGCATGGCGGGAGAAAGGGCGGCGAGACTTCAGTCGCTGATGCCGCTGACCCAGAGTTACAGAGCCCTCAACTACGTCGTGGAGGAGGTCGTCCGGGTTGCTGGAGGCCTTGGTTACCAGCCTATGTGTGTGATGTTCTCGGCGCATGGGGGCAGGAGCGATGCCTGAGAGAACAGGTAGGAATTCTGTTGGTGTAGGCCGGAGACATCCTGTTATTAATCTCATGGTGTCATTCAGAACTGAGTCAAGTTTCTTGGTGTGAGAGCTCCTACACCACGCAGGGGAGGCGTATTCCGCGGCACTGTATACCAGTGCTAGCGCACTAGTGCGGAGAGTGGTTGCACTGGCACCCCATTTTGAGCCTGCAAGTCGGTGAAGGAGGTTGTTCCTTGAAGACACTTTTGCACTTATGGCCTTGAGTTGTTCCTTGTAGGTCAGCTGCCTATCCAACTTCACTCCAAGGTAGGTTGGTGTAGCATTGTATGGAAGAGGTGTTCCATCAAGAATGACACTGAGTTGCCGATTAGCCTCCTTGGTGTTCAGGTGGAAGGCTGTTACCGTTGTCTTGGACATGCTAATCTTGAGTCTCCAGATCCTGAAGTACTTCGCGATTTGCGACATATCTGCAGTGAGGGTATTCTCAAGGACCTCTTCGCAGAGGCCTCGCTGTTGTGATGTGCGCATTGCATGATGGGATGTAAAAACTCGAGATTGTAATCCCGACCGTTCACACGTACCAGCGTAGGGCCAATTATCCCGCTAATTGGCGAACCAGCGCAAGATTTCTTGGGATTAGCATCGCGATGCTTATCCCGCTAATTTTCGGGTTTTTTCTGTCCACACGTGCAAAAAACTCGGGATGACGATCGTGATGCAAATCTCGAGATTTGTATCCCGCTAATTGGTGTACGTGTGAACCCGGCTATTGTGACAACTCGCCGTCTACTAGAAGCCGAGTGCATGTTGCACTACATTGTAAATACACGCAGCGCCCTTCTCTATCACTGCCTGCGCGCACTTACCTTTGTCCATTGTCTTTTACGCGTCAGTGGTGTGGTTCGCGCGCTGTTGTTTTGGTGCGCCAAAGAGGTGAAGGACCTCTTCGCAGAGGCCTCGCTGTTGTGATGTGCGTATTGCATGATGGGATGTAAAAACTCGAGATTCTAATCCCGACCGTTCACACGTACCAGCGCTGCGCCAATTATCCCGCTAATTGATGAACCAGCGCAAGATTTCTTGGGATTAGCATCGCGATGCTTATCCCGCTAATTTTCGGGTTTTTTCTGTCCACACTTGCAAAAAACTCGGGATGACGATCGCGATGCAAATCTCGAGATTTGTATCCCGCTAATTGGTGTACGTGTGAACCCGGCTATTGTGAGTCAGGCCGTGCATGTTAGTGAGAAATTAATGCACGCACGCGTGACTCATTTCAGCGCTTCCAATTGGCTACATTCTTGAACCCATTTTATAATACACTTTGCTACACACACTGCAAACGCAAGCGTTTTACACGCGTGTGTGCCGGGCTCTCAGCGAGCTTGCAATGGACCAAATCGTATGGATCCAACATTGCACGGTAAATGGAGCCACAATTGCACGGATGATGATGTCATAGTGAAATGGGCAGAATGATCAATGTCAAACAACCAATCAAATGACAAGGATCGATCTCTCCAGGCGTTATATATTATACATGTTGAGATTCCACGTATTGTTTTCACGAAGAAATGAAGAAACAAAGTGACAATGCATTTTCGGCGTCCTCCGCCGAAAATTTGATATGTCAGACTCCTAAAGAAGGCGTAGGACGTCGAAAATTTGATTCGAATAAACTAATTCTTTATTGGCCGAAAATGCATTACCAGTTTGTTTCTTCATATATAGGCCCTATATATATATTTATATTGAAATTATCTATTTAACACATTCATGCACGTGAGAAAATCATATACTGTATGTTAACCAGATCAAACTATACACGTATACTTGACTTTGAATGCTGATTTCGGTGACCACTTAAGTCTGTCATGCTGGAAATTGACTGATCGCATTTTATCGTTAAATCGAATGGAACACTAATGCAGGAATAGAAGGCGCCATCTGTTCCAAGAAAGCGAAGTTGACGAGGGTCCCCGCATGGGGGCATTGCATGCTCGTTGTGGCGGGTAGCTCAGTCGGTATACCGTGAGAATCTGCTGTAATGTTCTGCCGAGGGTTCGAATCCCAGTGAGTCCTTTTTACAAGCAATGTTGTGTTTGTTATCCGAGCACTCCGGTACGAGTGGTGGAAGTACCTATATTTTTTATCTCTGTGGTACAGTTTACGTTCCTTTTTGTTTATAATTACTGTATTCTAGGGGGTAAATAGGTATAACAGCAAAACCATGGCAGACAGGAGTCTCGATACCATTGCACGCAGTGCAGTAAAGTATAATGATATCGTATTATGCCTAATACAGATGTTCCCTCAAAATTTCAAATAATTGATAACCTTCAAAATGATCAAAAAAAATCTGAATGTTATTTCAGGGTATAAAACTGTAACTTCTTCCCTGCATCATGCAGAAAGCAAAACATGGTTCGTTGTAAAGCATGTCATGGGTCCGTTCTTCCAAGTTTAGCACTTGGATGCTCTTGACATTTTTTTTTTGAAAGGTGTGAGCACAATGGACAAAACTTGGAGGGAAGGGGTTTCTGGCATGCTCTCAAAACATCCCGGTTTCTCTGTGACCACCGAAGCTAATCGAATGGGATTTTCTGTAAGACGTACGTAATAAGTGAAACTTTCACACCGTGAAATTGCTTTTTTTGTGATTCTCCATTTTAAAGTTAATATTATTGCAGAAAGTTCGATTGTATTGGGGAGGGGGGCATACAGTACATAGCAGCAGCAAACTCTGCTGCGCGACAGGACAAAAAAATATATGTTTTTAATTATTATTGCCATTGTTGCTATTATTATTATAATTATGATGATTGTTTTATTATTATTATTATTATTATTATTATTATTATTATTATCATTATTATTATTATTATTATCATCATCATTATATATATTATCACTATTATTATTATTATTATTATTATTATTATTATTGTTATTATCATTAATATTGTCATAATTGCTGTTGTTGTTGTTATTGTTGTTGTTGTTAAGAATAATAGGCCCGTATCAGCACCAGCATTTTCAGTAACGGGTTATGATGAGAAGACCGTAACTCCACGTTGGTTCTCGGGTTTACTTCATATTCTTCGGGACAAAAAGCTTCCTCCCTATGATGTATACGCGCGGTCGCGCAAAGCATTCCCGAAAGAACTCATTAATGGTCAGAGATCGGTCAAGACACGGGTGGCTGGGCAGAAAACATCAACAACAACAACAACAACAACAACAACAAGAATCCTAAGTTAATGCCCAGTATAGGTATCAATAGAGAGTATAAGAGTTGTTGGGAGGGGATAACAATGGAATGGAATTTTCTTGACACAGTGAATAAAAGGATGAGTGTTTGGCGTCAACGAAAGTGACAAAAATTCTAAGTCACATACCTTGAATTAAGGGAAGGTTACGTAATTTCTGTCAACGTTTTCCATAGGTCCATATAAGTCTTCTATTGACTAAAAAGAGTGTCCATGCGTTCATGCATGGAGGCCAAGCACCTTCTATACCTGTAGCGTTTCTCTGATGATAGTCTCTTTCCGAGACATGCAATGTTTATGCTAAAGGATTGAGGAAGAATAAACTGCAGATCGTGGCGCCAATCTCTTCTGGCTTTCGCGGACATACCGTAATTATAAGTCGGATATGTCGGACTAGAAAAGCTAGAAGACGAACTTCATCGTGCCTTTAATTTCGCCGTTTTGGACCAGCGAAGTTGAGAACACGAGATGTCACAACGTCCTGCCGAGGAATTTCCGTATTGTCGTTGCCACCAAGAAGATATAGTCAAGTATCTCCGTAGGAGCGTGTCACCACGTGCTTTGTTCTTTTCCCCGGAGAGAGAGAAAAAAAAACAACAACAAACAAACAAGGATCGAGGTACAGTGTGTACTGAAGAATTTCGCACTGTGTGGAATATAAACCTATCAAACCATAAGGTCCGAAAAAAGGGAAGTAGGTCCTGAGGTTGAGCGTCGCGCTTGGTGCTTGGGACGTGATACGTTTGTTTCGCTAGATATCTTCGGAGCTCACAACAGCGCGAGTGGATGAGCGTGAGAAAGTATCTGATTGCAAAGCTAACGAGTTCCAAGTTTTTGGAATATATGCCAAGATGTTCAAGACTGCAAACTTTATCCATTGTATCATGCTTCACGTTCTGCTGACATTTAGTGTCGCAGCGAGAGGAATTTTGCTGTCACCGGACAAGTTCCCTCGGGGTACTTTTTACAATTTCCCCCGGGAAACTGCCCGTGAGGATAGTACTCACTTCTCTGATGGCAAACCGATTTTCAGGGCTTTTTGGAACGTCCCAAACTTCTGCGAACAACTTTATGACATTAAACTCCCGTTACAGAAATTCAGGATTGAGTGCAACAGCAGCGGACGTCGATCATTTGGAGACAAAATAACCGTGTTTGGAGAGGGGATGATTGGATTATACCCGTTTATTGATCGCGATACCCTGGAGTTTATAAATGGTGGTTTACCACAGGTAAGTTATACAGGTAAGGCATTAATGTTTTTAAGGGGATAAAGCTTGTTTGCCGTTAAGAGATAATTTCTCCGGCAGTAAAGAAGGGAAATCTAAGGCTGTATATCGTTTATCGTTAACTTTAATGATTTAATTATTAGTCGTATTTACATTGCTTCATTATATAGTGCGTTATCATTATCATTGTCTGTACATCACACGACGGAATGTGTAGGCTATTCATAATATAAAATAGTGGAGGATAATGTTATACTTTGTCGAAATGCAGATAGATTTTACGTATACAATACAATGTACAATGTATAAGTGCTGATAATAGTACAGATCGTACACTCAGCAAAAAAGAAAGTAAACACTTTTTCAAGTTTATCTTTCTCACAGACTATCTGACTAAGTTAAGAATGGTGTTTTATACACCATGTTAAAGGTAACTTAATTAGCTATCAACCTTGTAGGTGAATGAAAATGTTAACTTTGCCCATGAGTGAACACACAGGGCCGGCGCAGCATTTTTCAAAAGTGTGGGGGCCCACTTCCAGGTTTCATGAGCTAACAATAAAAACAAACAAACAAACAAAACACGTCGGCTCATCTCTTCTCCCCGTCCATTTCCGGGTTTCTTCAGCTGACAAGCAAAAAAAAAAAAAAAAAAAAGTGTCCTCAGCTCATCTCTACCCGTCCACTTCCGGGTTTCTTCCGCTGGAGAAAAAAACATAACCTTACCGCCGCCATACTTCAAGATCTCTATCTATTTCTATTTTAGTGCCACTTACGTACTTCCGGGTTGAAAAAAAGTGTGGGGGCCCAAAGTGATTACACCTTATGTATTCCTTTGTATGGTGCACAAAAAGTGTGGGGGCCGGAGCCCCCACGGCCCCACGGCTGCGCCGGCCATGAACACATTCATTTTTCTCTTCCAAGGCACAAAAGTAAAAATTCAAAATGGACAAGTTGTTATTCAAGCGTATTTGCCCTTCCATATGATAATGAGAACAAAAAAAGACAAATTCAACACAATAGAAATGGAAATTAATTTGAAAACATCAACCTATGATCTAAATGATGTCTCTGCAACCCTCCAAAGATAAAGAAAGGAGAAATTCTGTCGATTGTATCACCTTTACGGCTTACTTTCTATGTCATTTAAAGTTTGAATTGATGGAAAATGCTCATGTTCCACCTTCAGGTTCCCCACTTTTTTTCTGAATATAAAGGGAAACAAGGGAACGGAAACTTATTTCTGGTGTTTCATTCATATCTCTAATTGCGTTAAATTGGTCTTTTGTTATCATTGCTATCTTGGAAGATATTTGCAAATGAATTTCAATATGTCCAGTTCTGCAATTTTTACTTTTTTGCCTTGGAGGACAAAAACGAATGTGTTCACTCATGCGTAAAATTTCCCATTGTATATAAACCTACCAGGTTGATAGCCAATTAGATAAGCTTTGATATTGTATATGACACATTCATTTCTATCAAAATCTTCTATGAAAAATATTAGCTGGAAAAAGTGTTTACTTTCTTTTTTTGCTGAGTGTACATTATATAGCGATCGACACTTGTGTAAAGCGACAGGGCTGTGCATGGTTTGTGCCGTTTACAGTAAGCGAAAAGGCCGGGCTCGGCCGCGGCCGAGCCCGGCCTTCATTTCAGTGTAAACGCGCAAAAGGCCAAATGCGGGGCCAAAATTGGCCGCGCATTTGGCCACGCTCTGGAGGTGGTCTCGGCCGCGGCTCGGCCGCGGCCGAGCCCGGCCTTTTCTCAGTGTAAACGCAAACTGGGCCAGATGCGGTACCAAATTTAGTCTGGCTTCCAGACCCTCTGTCTGTACTATTTCGCTATTCAGGATATTAACGCCCTCAACGTCGAAAACTAGTATAGTTTAGGGTGGTTTTGTCCTGCAAAGGATTTTTCCTTCGGCAACTAGGCGGTGATTGGAAGAGAGAGGCCAGAAGATGCGTGGCTCTTTTGGCCTCTCTTCATTCGCATGCGCACTGTAAGTGTGCGTCCATTCGGCACTGATCGGAAGCTCTCGTGGCTCGGACAGCCAGGTGATTTAGACCCCAGCGTGTGTTCGCTGGCCCATTAAGCCAGCGCTATTCACATTCGGTGTCACGACATTTGATACAGAATGGGGGAGGCAGCGTGTTGCGTTATTCTCCGTGCTGCACAAACCACTCGCCACGACTGTAAGGCTGCGTTCACATAGAAGTATACTATTCGGGTATTCGGGCTCGTTTTTCGAGGGCACGCGAATAGCTTGAATCGAACGATAGGATTTCCTCACACCGGTTCACTATTCGAAAGTGGGCACTATTCGAAAGTACCGAATAGCTGCGAAAAGTATAGCAAAGTGGGAATCGAGCTTGTTCGATTTTCTTGCAGCGTATACCGTCTCTCGTTTATGAAATAATGACACTTTTGGTCTGGATTTGCCCTATAGCAAAAATAACATGTAGACTGACATTTTGATGCAGTTTAAAAATTGTTAATAAGATTTGCTGGGATGTAGGAGGAAGAAATCCTCACTGCATGGGATGGTGAGTTGACGGTGCGGGTGATGGTGTATTCGGTGCCCGAATAGCGAATAGCGAATAGCGAATACCGAATATCGAATACCGAATACTTCTATGTGAACGCAGCCTTAGGCTTTAAAAGTCCGAGCCGAGCCCGGCAGTGTAAACGGACAAAATTGAGGCCGGTAAACGGGGTCAGAGATGGAGTGGCAACTCTTCGTAATTCATGCAAACACCGGTGGGTTCAAGGCGTTACAATGGGATGTCTAGCATTCCACTACATGTTTAAGTCATGCTCGACACCGCTCCAGTTGCAAGACAAAGTTCGGAGACGACGAACACATTTCACCTTTCGTTGAATTACAATTACAAGCTTTATTTCACCGTTAAATTTTAAATGAAATACTAGAATTGATTTAGAATAGTTTAGGAAAGAATTCCATATTATAAACATGTATTTCTAGTTTCTTCGTAGTGCGCAAATCGAAATGAAATGAAAATTAGGCCCTCTTAAAAACCTAAATTTTTCTATAATGCGCACATTTCCGCATGGTAGTTTTCTATCTTTTAATCTGGGATATTTTGATCTTTCAAATAAAGTGCTCCGCTATACCGTGTTCCAGCTTGCTTTTAAACTATTTGCTGTTAAAATATTCAGTTTTACACTGCATTTTGATTCGCTGCTCTAATTCAAGGTACACAAATCCATTGTTGCCATCACATTGAAAGAGAGAGCGAATTGATAGGGTCAAGTACTTTGAGATGTGAGAGCGCTAGTCCCGATTATATTGACGCTCTCTTTTGTCAAAGCACATGGGTAACACCTGTAGTTGAACGCATAACTTCTCGGCGGTGCCGCGCATGACTTCAAAGTAGAGCAGTAGTTGTCTCTCCTTCTCTAGCACCTCCCTGGTTAGTTGTATCAGTAGCACGGATACTAGTAGTAATGCTGGGACTGCATTATTGCATTAGCATTCGCACTATACATGCTACAGTAGTGTTCTTACAACTGCACCTTATCACCAAGAACATTGTCCATGATTATTCAGGGCCGTCCCCAGCTTTTTTTTTCCAAGGGGGTGCGTTTTGACGGTATACACAATGTAACCCTTCTTCACAAAACCAACAAAAAGTCGCCAGTCATGAGTTTTTAGTGAAGAGCATGATTCTGAGAGATGAGACTCTAAGCTTTAATGGCTCATACATAGGTTTGGTGGAGACCCAACATCAAGTTTTTAACATTTTTGGGTGTATGAGATAATGAGAAACCTCTTATAAAATATGAAAGAGCATATAATTCCAAGAAGAATTCAACGGAAATTGATTATGTAATTCAAAGAGGAATTCAAAGTTTATTTGATGAAAATTGGTTGATGACTGAGATTACCAAAACAGAGCAATACTAATAAAGTGTGCCACAGTGTGGGACCTACATGTACATTTTATTACGATCGTTTTGTTTCAGGTTTTTTTTTTTTTTTTTTTTGGATGTCTCAGCCATTCCAAAACCGATTTTCATCAAATAAACTTTGAATTCCTCTTAGCATGGCATGCTCCGTTCCGTATCATTAGGGGTTTCTTCGTGTCTCGCAAAAAAGTTAAAAGCCAAATCCTCAGCTCCACCAATACTATACCATCCCTTTAGGATAACTGAATTCAAATGGACTCTCCTAACCTATGCAAACATTGAAAAGAAAAGACATAATCTGGAAAAGTGTTTACTGAGAAAAGAGGCTCTAAAGTGTAAGGTCTATTCAAGCTCTTAATCTTATCAAGCCGTGCTACCTGTGCGATGAATGGAACCAAAAAACAGGCTGTAAATCTCCGCAGCAACAACAATGAAAGAATCATCAAATTATAGGGTGGAATTCCTTTCCGTGACTAATAACAACTTTCAAAGCAGTAGCTTTCTCCTTCCAAAAGTAACTAGAGTTGAAAGGGAAGAATGTACAGACTTTTCTTAGGAAATGAAAAATTGCCTCTAAGGCATACCTGATCTCTCCACTCTAAAAAAAAAAAAAAAAAAAAAAAAAAAGTTGTAGAAAAACTGCTGAAAACAGACTTTCCCATTCACTTCATGAGCCCAAACTTAGGGATAATGTAGAATAATTAAGAATAGCTCTTTCAGAAAGTATTTTATGAAAAAGTCGAGATTGACTTGGCTGACAAGTTTCACCTTTTTTTTTTTGTAAGGTAAAATCAAAAGGTGCGACTTTTTGTTGGTTTTGTGATGCTCAGTCACAAAACCTGCAAGGGAGATGTGCGAGCGAGGAAGGGTCGGGGAGGGATGTCCCTCCCACCCCCTCCGAGACTATGGATATTTTTTGTTTTGCTTATTGTGAAATTGTGCGATCTGGTGCATCCAGGACCCTACTTGATATTAATGTATACTTAGACTCGGCTTCACCTTCATAGACATGTGGGTTGAATGAATGCAGCAATATTAGTAGAACACATCAGTGAGAGTTTGAGCGAAATCGGACAATCCGTTAAAAAGTTATGAATTTTTGAAGTTTCTGTTCAGTCACGGCTGGATGAAATGACTAATATAGCTTGTGATGTCACATGAGTACAACGATATAAAGAAAGAATAAAGAAAATTCAACATATTTCCATTTTTCTCGCATAACAAAAGAACACTCGACTTCTCTCTTTCAGAAGGCAGGGGGAGTAATATTCCCTGTAACATCACGTCAGTAGCAAGTCGAAGAAATGTGCACTTTATTCAAAAAGAAAAGTTTTGTGAAATTCTCTTTTTATTTTCCTTATATAGTTGTACGCATGTGACATCATACACTGTAGTAGTCTTCTCTTCCAGCAGTGACTGCGCAGATACTTAGATATTCGTAACTTTTGAACGGATTGTCCAATTTTCCTCAAACTTTCACTGATGTGTTCTACTAATATTGCTGCATTCTCTCAATCCTTATGTATATGAAGGTGGATTTGTCCTTTAAGTTATTGATGAACCTAAAAAAAAACACACACAAAATTAACAATGTTTCCATTTCCGATACCATAATTAGTAAACTTACTGTGGTCTGAATAAGTGAAACAATCTTCTAGCGTAATAGCGTGGAAGAAACAGTCTCCGTACACCAGCAAAAAGTCTGAAACTCTGGGTAAATGCAAGCTTTGTATAACAGGTGCTCTAAATTCTTTTTCTGTACCTCATCTTGCTCGAGCGTCTTGCAAAGTGTGCTGAATGACTTTCTCTGCAGCATCAATTGTTGTCCAGTAACCACGTGGTATACCATACTGGTCCGTTTTCACGATGGGGGGGGGGGGGGTGGGTGGGGTGGGGGTGGGGGGTGGGGGCAAAACTTGGAGTTGGACCCCGTTTACAGTGCGGGGCTGGGCCGAGCCGTAGCCGAGCCCGGCCTCAATTCTGTCCGTTTACAGTGCCGGGCTCGGCCCGGGCTTTTAATTCAAACCTTTCAATAATTTGTCGTAGTGGCGCTCTGCTTATATACGGCACAGTGCCGTATACTAAGAGAGTCTGGCCAACTCGGTCTTCGGCTTATGTGTCTTGAAGCCTGTGATTGGTCAAAAGCTGGTCCCGTGATCTACAGGCGCCATGTCGTTACCAAAGTCAATCACGCGGGCGCAAGCAAAGCTCATACGCAGTGCCCATTGTTCATTACGTGCAGCTACGCGCTTATTTTGTTTGCCTTTGGGAAATCCCCAATGCACTGGGGATAATGAATTGTCATTGTCGTTGTCTACTTTATTGAAGTAGAAGGTATAATTATAATATATTTTAGAATCATTTCGATATCTTTCTGCGATAAACTGAAGATCTGTCATGCCTTTATTCCTGCCCAGCATGGAGTTGCTTGAACCGACCTGACTCTAGCCTTTAAACAAGGCGACTCGCTCTGCGTGCCCCCGTATAGCGCGTTTACCCCACAAACCTGTTGGCCGGCGAGTGGAGCGAACCGCCTTTATCCACTCGTTCAGGGATGTGTACTTTTGTCGTTGTTGTTGCTTTATATTCTTTGACAAATTTGCGTACAAATTTGACGCAGAAAATACACACGGCACCAAGGCAAGCCTCGTTAATATTTAAGTAACTATGTAGAATAAGAATAGTTACTTAATATTAACGAGGCTTGCCTTGGTGCCGTGTGTATTTTCTGCGTCAAATTTGTACGCAAATTTGTCAAAGAATATAAAGCAACAACAACGACAAAAGTACACATCCCTGAACGAGTGGATAAAGGCGGCTCGCTCCACTCGCCGGCCAACAGGTTTGTGGGGTAAACGCGCTATACGGGGGCACGCAGAGCGAGTCGCCTTGTTTAAAGGCTAACCTGACTCAAGCGTAATGATGCACCGCTTTCCGACAGATCCACAACGAAGGAAAAAAAAAAGTGGGAAATCAGAGTGCGACGGGAAAACTACATGTATGTGATTTGTTTTCTTTGGATTACTCGCGGCGTCTTTCAGACCATCCAAGTTTTAATTGCATTTGTATGTCACAGCCATAACGTACGAAGTGTCGCCGAGGCATTTGTTTTGGTCGTCCGTCCGGCCTTCCGTCTGTCCTTCATTCCGTAATCAATTTTGTGGATACCGTTTGTAATGAAACTTGACATGTATGCATGTGTGAGAGGACGAAGTTTTGTCTTTAGCTTATAAACTTTTATGTAAACATGTTCAAAGTGAAAGGTCAAAATCATGTACATAATGGTTAATTTCTTAAAATATTACTACATGTACTTCCCCCATATCTATATATGCAATTTTTGAAGAGGTAAGTACATGCATTTCAAAACGAAACTTACTGCGGCGACTTTGATTCTCCTGTGGTTTATTATTATCATTATTATTATTATTATTTATTTTTATTTCTATTTTTTTTTTTGGGGGGGGGGGGTCATGGGAGGGGCAAAGGTCAAGGATCAATGTCAGGTAAAATGTTAAAATTTTACTATCCATTGTTGAAATATTATCACCCGGTTCCTCCATACCTTGGAGATTACCCAATGTAAAAACTCAAAACCAAACACGTAATTTTCATGCCATAATAACTACGCAGTTACGTGTAGGGAAGGATTTTGGCCATGATGGTCAAAGGTCAAGTAAAAATAGTAAAATGACAAGATTTTCCACATATTTTTAAAACAACCACTCAAAGTATTGCCATGAAAATAGATCTTTATAGGTCAACTTAATAGTAAAAAAAATGCTAAAATTCCTTAATACTTGCTCTCTTAAACAATAAAAGTCATCCATTCACACCTAGTTCAAGGAAAGTAAACACTCGACGCAATAAATTTTATGACAAACATGCCATTTTTTCCGTCAATTATATGAAACTGTCGTGTAACATCGTCAAGACGTACTAGCTACACCTGCTAAGAGAACAATGTGGCTAAGGTATACCGGTAGTCATTTTTACAATTTCATTTTTTTTACCTATTTCATATCTATTTAATGGTCTTGATCGTAATTCATATTTGGTACGGATGTCACTGAGGATATCCCTCATCATGTTATCCAGGTATTTGTGCTTTCGTTTAATGACAGGTCTTTTTGAAAATTATTTCTATACAATATTAGATCATTTTACATACCTTAATACGCGCTTGCCGATGACGTTTCATGTTGTACATTGTACATAGGCGTATTCCTTTTGAATTACATACTAGTAGGCCTTTATGCCAGTTTCATACATAACTATATTATGGTACTAAATATGATGGTAATATCATTTACGTGTAAAACAGTAATAACTGTGGAATTCGTCTATCGCCTGTGCACTGCTAGAATTGTAAATTTATATATCATTTTGTTATATAATATTCTTGTTCTCTGGACATCTTGCTAAATACAATATAGCATGCAGTCTAGTGAAAGTTTACGACACGGCATACTGTGAAATCTTCTTTTATTTTTACAGCAAAAATTTGTCATATTTATAATCAGGAATTATCTCCTTTAGACAGCTTCCCTATTATTCATATACCTGGGTGCTTGTGTCTACCATGGTCTATTTAAATGTGTAAAAAGGATTGATTGTTGGCTTTGTTCAACATGGATGGAATGAAAGAATGTCCCTCTCTCAACCTACACTCTTCCTCTCTCTCTATGAAAAAAAAAAGTCAAGCAACACAGTGCCTTGCGCCTGATTTGGACGCCTGCGCGTACGCTAACCCCCAAGCACATACGCTAAAACCTTTAGCGCACTGTACGCTGGGTAACGACATGGCGTCCAATTTATGAGTTGGCCAGACTCTCTTCATATACGGCACTGATACGGCACAGTCTGGCCAACTCATAGATTGGACGCCATGTCGTTACCCAGCGTACAGTGCGCTTAAGGTTTTAGCGTGTGCGCAGTTAGTCTAGCGGGCGACGTATTTTTAGCCTGAATCAGTCCTTGATTGGGAGTCAATAGAGGGCGCGACGATGTGGAAGTCAAGTTGACTAAAAATACGTCTAGTAAGAAACCTCCGAATGGAGGCGTGGAACCGGGCGTGGCATGACAGTTGCCAGTCTTCAATATCGAAGTTTTATTGGCTGAGCACCAATGTCAATCAAGACATATTGCAGAACCCAAAGGAATTCTAGTCTACTCTCCTAGGTATAACACATATTGTCTTGCAGTGAAGACAGAATTTCCCTGTCTCTTTCACACTATCATAGAATTTGCCATTCTTTCCCATTCATTTTTAGGTGTATAACATTTTGTCTTACTTCAACTAAGAGAATGATAGCAGTCAATGCCACTACACGCATTTGAAAATTCATGAGGGTTCTGCACATGGAAACTACACCAAAATTACTGCCGAATGCAAACCTCTCACTGTTGTTGTAAAGTCTTTGAGATATTCTCTGTCATTGTCGGTTTTGAAAGTGTGATTTATGAATTTGTACCATTGGCTTTTTTTTCATTTTAAAATACTTTATATTATCATATTAATTCTATTAAGATATTTGCTAAACATCAATTAAATCTGCCGTCAGGATAACTAATCACTATTGGCAAGCACCATCTACATTAAACAGACATTTCGTGGGTGATCACACTGTCATAGGAAAATCCGTCCGTGGTACATTTCCTGTGAAAGGGGAAAGAGAGGATCTGCGACACAAAAGGATTCCTGCAAAGCCAAAGTGCCAGGGGAATATGGTGCATTTTTTGCAATTATGAAATTACGAGACGCCATTCTCACAGAAGACTGAATTATACGTGTATAAGTACTGATTAACATTTTCAACTCAAATGTAGATATTAAGGACATCTCTCCTGGCAATTCGAAATGCATGCCTAGATGTAGAAAATGTGAAGCTGAAAAAATGAAATAACATTAACGAGCTAACCAACGTGGATGGTGTACACACACACACACACACACACACATACACACACAATGAGCGAAAACACGATATGTTACGAAACTACAGCACAACACATCAACACATAAAATCTATGACCACGTCAAAAGCGCCAGAAAAGACCCATGTGGCTCAATAGTGTCTGGTACCATTTTCACGAGAAACATCTCGTTTAGAGGAAAGCCATGAATTGTTGATTACGTATTATATACAAATTAGTTTAGATCTGTCAGGGATAAACACTGTCTGCCTTTTTATGCCAAGATTCCAGAATTGTGAATTGTGAATTGAGAATTGTTCGTAATTGATGAAGATGAAGTAAACTAAGCTGTCTTTAGTGATAAAATATGGCGATATGACAAAGAAGTAGGCTATTACGCAGTGAAAATTGAACAAAAACATGCACAAATACCCCCACACATGCACGCACACACACATACACACACGCACAAGTGTTTAAAAACATATACAAACACTACCGATACACACATTCACTGGCGAACCGGAATACAATCGTAGTTTGTAAATTGTATTATGACTTAAAAATTAGGTATTTTTCTCCTCTCCTCTGTATACCCATCATCAGGATGAGCCATATGTGACGTAGAAACAATTATTGCACTAAAGGGCCACTTAAAACAAAACAAAACACACACACGCACACACACACACACATAGAAATGCCACTATGACGACTGGTATGTTACCGCCATAATGCATGGTTCACCTTGTAGGCTTATAGTACAATGTCTTGACGTGTGATGACAGTTTCACATAATACCTATCAAAAAGATATTAAAATGACAGGTTTGTCACAAATGTGCTGAATGCTCACTTTCGTTGGAGTAGGTTTAATTGGATGAATGATTATATTGTCTAAAAGTGCGTGTATTTGAAGATTCGAGGATTTTTACCTAACTTTTGACCCTTTCATAAGTTACGGGAAGAAGTGAAATTTAGCACTTTCACTAGACCTTGAACGTCTTGACCTTTGACCTCATCATGGCAAGGTACTTCCAAAAGAATCTCATTGGGTAATACTTGCATACATTAAGTTTGAAGAAAAATCCTGCAAGCATGGTATCTAGATAAGAGGAAAATAGTGAAATTTGGAGTATTTGACCTTAACATTTGACCCGTGACCCCTACATTCCCTATATACACAATCACTGCCAGTCAGTGCATGCATAAATGTACTAAGTTCCATGAAGACATCTTGAACCATTTGTGAGATATGGAGAAAAAGTGAAATTTTAATATTGTCACTTGAACTTTCACCTTTGACCCCACGACCACAAAACTCTCTGGAGAATCTTCATTTGGTAGTTCATGTATACACAAAGTTTCAAGAAATACCTTCAGGCATTGCGTAGATATGGGGGAAATAGTGCAATTTTTGGCATTTGACCTTTTTGACCATTTGACCTTGAGCATGTGTGCCCAAAAGTTGACAGTTGATAATAATAATAATAATAATTCACAACATTTATATAGCGCGTTATTACATAAAATGTCTCTAAGCGCTATGGGAAAAAGAAAACAATAGAAAGGGAAGAAGAGGAAAGTAAAGAAAGAAAGAAAGAAGAAGAAGGTACAGTTTCAGTAATGGTATAAGACATGAAACACAGTCATAATACTACTCAATAAACAAATACGTTTTTAACATGGATTTAAATTTGTCTACTGAGTCTGTTTGCTTCAAGCATTCAGGTAAACTGTTCCAGAGTTGAGGTGATGCTGACTGAAAAGCTCTAGAACCATAAGATTGTGTATTGACAGGAGGAGGTATTAAAAGTGATTTGTTGTTAGACCGCAAGTTCCGGGAGGGTAGGTATTCAGTTATCAACTGTTGAAGATAAACCGGTGCAATATTTCGCAAACATTTAAAAGTTAACAAAAGAATCTTGAAGTTAATTCGTTCGCGGATTCTTAAGATATGGAGTTGATATGCATAACGTCACCAACGCATATATATACAGGACTGCCAAGTTTCATTAAAGGCATAATTATTTACTATTTGAAGTTGAAACAATAACCCAGCATTAGTGCTTAAAATACATGTAGTTCTAGAATGTGAGTTAGGGGTAGAAACAACCACAGTAAAAAATTGATTCAGTAGATCATCGAAGTGAAGTATTGTTCAAATCGTAGTTATAATGAAAATGTTTCCGGATTTTAGGAGAAATTTTACGAAGAAAAATGTTTCCCAGGATATGGCGAAATAAGGGAGTATTGTCGTAGCTCCAAAGATGTACGGTTTTGAATAGGTAATAACAAGAAATAATCTCCATTCGATAAATCATTTCATCAACGCTCAGAATTGACATTTCCATTGGGTAGCAGAAGGAGAACTTTAGACTTTCGAGAGAAGGCCGGCAGGGATGACGAAAGAAGTTTCGCCTTTATATTAATACACCAACATTTATATCAGATTTCCACTCTTCCTAATGAGCGACGGTAACAAATAACTTCGAATTAACATGAAATTTATGTTACGGATCTTACGTCACCGTTTTTACCTTTTCGTGTCTCATGTATTTAATTCCTCTTACCTATAACACATGTCTCTTGGTGGAAACTTCGTGATATCGCACGTGCAATGATTAACTGGTATGCAATTTACATTACTAGAGCATTATTCTAGACCAAATCAATGTCGTAAAAGCATACTTTGGGGATCTTACCCTGTTTGAACTCAAACCCTTCACATAAGGCTGACAAAATCAGTTTCATCCAGAATATTGCTAAAATAAATGGTCTATAGACCCTTTCGATATTCCGAAAATGAAATAAGGCTCATAATTCCTAAAGTTTATTTGTTAATCTAAAATGATATATGGGTTGACATTCCGAAAGTGTGATGGCCTGAAAATGAAATTGCGTTCGCTTTTTCGAAGGTTCGTTAATACGAAAATAAAACAAGGTCCGGTTTTCCATTGATTCATTAATTCAAAATGTATAATAAAGGTTTGTTAATCCCAGCATGAACTAAGCTTCGTCAATCCAACAATGAAGGTTCGTTAATCCGAACACTATATCAATTTGTGAGAAGCTGGTACTGTCGAGAAGAGGGATGGTCATCTTTTCTGTAGATTAATAGTAACTGTAGTTATATGAGGGTGGAAAGGGGGTGATAATGATCAAGGGTGTACACAGTAGTCTTTCAGAGGGTATCATCAGTACACGCATGCGTGACTTTTTTTTTTTGGGGGGGGGAGCCCTTAGGTGGCCTCTTCTAATATTTGTTTCTATTTATACGTCATGCATGGCTCATCATAATGATGCCATAGATAACTATGGGAGCATACGACGGAGAGGGAAACTCTTATTGTTCATGTTTCCATGAAAAATGCAATTTGCAAATTGTACGATTGTATTCCATTTCGCCAGTGAGTGTATCGTGGAGTTTGTGTATTTTCCACATCTCTCTCTCTCTCTCTCTCTCTCTCTCTCTCTCACACACACACACACACACTCTCTCTGTTCTCGTTCAATTTTCATTGCGTAACAGGCCTATCATACCTTTTGTTATGTTCAAATAAATTCAAATTTTATTTCATTTTTCGAAAAGAACAACCATTTCGGGGTTTTTTTTTGTAACAGAGAATAAGGTTGCATAATCAAAACAACGTTAAGTAAATTGAGAAAATATAATTGTGGAACCTTGGAGTAACAATAATAAAATATTACAGTCTTTTGTCTCTAAAACAAGTTCACTTCATTTTCGGAATTTGAATTTTATTTCGGTTTTTGATTAACGATCCTTCGAATACCTTCGACAAAGAAAATGAAAGAACACAGTATTAATAACATCATGTCGAGAAAGATGGGAAAAATTTATTTCTGACAGGTCTAAACAAATAAGTATCTCTACGTAATCAGCAATAGCTTTCCTCTAAACGAGATATTTCCGGTGAAAAAGGTGTCAAACGCTTCAGTTGAGCCACACGGATCTTGATCGGTGCAGTCATAGATTTTTGCGTGTTGCGCCCCACTTTCCCAACATGTCTTTTTTTTTTGTGCATCACCCACAAACTTGTTGGTGTTACTCAATTTAGCTTCACGTTTTCTGCATAAGCATGCATTCCGAATGGACAAAAAAAGATGTCCTCATCTCCATAATTATTTGTGTACAGAATGTCAATCAGCATCGACTTCCCTTCTCTAGTATACCTGTACCGCCATCTGTAAGACTGGCGTCTCGTAATTGCGGATTGCAAAGAATGCACTATGTTTCCCTAGGCCTTTGGCTTTGCAGGAATCCTTTTGTGTCGCTCCTTTCACAGGAAATGTACCACGGACGGGTTTTCCTATGACAGTGTGATCACTCACGAAATGTCTGTTTAATGTAGATGGCGCTTGTCAATAGAGATTGTTTTCTTGAAGGCAGATTTAATTGATATTTAGCAAACATCTTAGTAGATTTAATATGAAAATATATAAGTATTTCAAGATAAAAGATATACCAATTGGAAAAATTCATAAATCACACTTTAAAAACCGACAATGACAGTGAATATCTCGAAGACTTTACAACAACAGTGAGAGGTTTGCATTCGGCAGTAATTTTGGTGTAGTTTCCATTGGCAGAACCTTCATGAATTTTCAAATGCATGTAGTGGCATTGACTGCTATCATTCTCTTAGTTGAAGTAAGATAAGATGTTATGCACCTCAAAATGAATGGGAAAGAATGACAAAATACTATAAAAATGTGGAAGATTCAGGGAAATTCTATTTTCCCTGAAAGAAAATATGTATTTTACCTAGGACTAGAATTCCTTTGGGTTCTAAAATGTGCTTTGATTGACATTGGTGCTCAACCTATGAAACTTCGATATTAAAGACTGGCAACTGTCAAGCCACGCCCGGTTCCACGCCTCCATTCGGAGGTTTCTTACTAGACGTATTTTTAGTCTACTTGACTTCCACATCGTCGCGCCCTCTATAGACTGCCAATCAAGGACTGATTCAGGCTAAATATACGTTGCCCGCTAGACTAGTGCGCAGTAAGCGCAGGTGTCCCAAAGGCGCAAGGCACTGTGTTGCTTGACTTTTTTTTTTCATAGAGAGAGAGAGAGAGAGAGAGAGGGAGAGACAGAGAGAGAGAAAGGGTGTAGGTTTGGGGAGGGACATTCTTTCATTCCATCCATGTTGAACAAAGCCAACAATCACTAATTTTTACACATTGATTCAAATAGACCATTGTAGACACAAGAACCCAGGTATATAAATAATGGGGAAGCTCAAGGAGATAATTTCTGAATATAAATATGATTAATTTTTGCTGTAAAAATAAAAGAAGAACTCACAGTATGACTTGTCTTAAACTTCCACAAGAATTGTGCTATATTGTATTTAGCAAGCTATCCAGGGAGCAAGAATATTGTATAAAAAATTGATATATAAATTTACAATTCTAGCAGTGCACAGGTGATAGACGAATTCCACGGTTATTAATGTTTTAATTATAATAATGATGATAATAATGATGATGATAATAATAATAATACATTTATAAAGCGCATGATAATAACATGCTTCTCTATGCGCTGTACAATAAAGACAAAGATACAACATACAAATGACTAATAAATATAACAATCAACATAATAAATACAATGATTAACAAAAGGGGTAATGAATGTTAATCAAGGAAGACGAAAAAGATGAGTTTTAAGACTGGATTTGAAATTCGCAAAACTGGGTGCAAGTCGAAAGTTTTGTAGGAGATTGTTCCAAAGATTAGGTCCAGCAAAATTAATGCAAAAGATCTGCCCCCGTAATATGACGTGTTGGTTCGGGTTGTGTGAAGAAGCGCTTGGGTGCTTGAGCGAAGGTTGCGAGGACAGGAGGGTGATACTGCTTGAGTACAATCTGCCAGATTATTATGTTGGGGAAGAACTATGTTGTGCCTTGTAGGTCAGCAATATGAGTTTGAACATTATATAACCAACAATTACCATCCTATTTACTATACCATTTAGTTATGTATGAAACTGACATGAAGGCCTACTAGTTTGTAATTCAAAAGGAATACGTCTATACGTATGTACAGTGTACAACATGAAACGTCATCGTCAACTGCGTATTAAGGTATGTATTCAAATGATCTCAAATTGTTTAGAAATGATTTTTAAAGAGACCTGTAATTGAAGGAGAGTACAAATACCTGGATAGCATGATGATAATGATTGATATTCTCAGTGACATCCGTACCAAATACAAACTACGATCAGGACCATTTGATAGATATGAAACAATTTTTTTTTTTTTAGCAAAATAATAAAATTGTCCAAATGGCTACCGGTATACCTCAGCCATATTACATTGTTCTCTTAGCAGGTGTAGAGTACGTCTTGACAATGTTACACGGCAGTTTCATATAATTGACAGAAGAAAATGGCATGTTTGTCAAAAAAATTTAATGCGTCGAGTGTTTACTTTCCTTGAACTAGGCAGTGCTAGGTGTGAATGGATGACTTATTGTTTAAGAGAACAAGTATTAAGAAATTTGAGCATTTTTTACTCGTAAGTTGACCTATTTTCATGGCAATTCTTTGAGTGGTTATTCTAAATATATGTTGAAAATCTAGTCAGTTTACTATTTTCACTTGACCTTCGACTATCATGGCCAAAATCTTTCCCTACGCGTAACTGTGTAGTAATGATGGCACGCAAATACCGTGTTTTTGGTTTTAAGTTTTTGCATTGGGTCAAGGTATGGAGGAACTGAGTAATAATATTTCAACAATATATAGTAAAACTTTAACATTTTACCTGACATTGATCCTTGACCTTTGCCCCTCCCATGACCCCGCTCACCCCGCTGCCCCCCCCCCCCCAAAAAAAAAAAAAAAAAAATCACAACAGAATCACGGTCGCCGCAGTTCGTCTGGAAATACATGTACTCACCTTCACAAATTGCATATGAATATGGGGGAAATAGTATATTTTAAGAATAACCATTATGTACATGATTTTGACCTTTCACTTTTAGCGTGTTTACATAAAATTCTTTAAGCTAAAGACAAAACAGGGCCTCATGGAAGACCAAAAGTGACTGTCATTGTCACTACTGAAAATGGGCTACCCTCCGTATGCATTTTTTTTTTCTTTCGTCACTGGACCTTTATGTATGAAATATGTTGATTTTTAGTACGGAAATAAAACAAACAAACAAACAACTCCGTCTACTCACACATGCATACATGTCAAGTTTCATTGCAAACGGTGTCCAAAAAAAAATTGATTACGGAATGAAGGACAGACGGAAGGACGGACGGACGACCAAAACAAATGCATCAGGCGATACTTCGTACGTTATAGCGGTGACATACAAATGTAAATCAAAACTTGGATAGTCTGAAAGACACCGCGAGGAATCCAAAGAAAACAAATCATATAGTTTTCCCGTCGCACTCTGATTTCCCACTTTTTTCCCTTCGTTTTGGATCTGTCGGAAAGCGGTGCATCATTACACTTGAGTCAGGTCGGTTCAAGCAACGCCATGCTGGGCAGGAATTAAGACATGACAAATCTTCAGTTTATCGCAGAAAGATATCAAAATTTATATTTTGTATGTATAAGCTTCTACTTCAATAAAGTATACAACGGTAATGACAATTCATTGCCCCCACTGCACCGTGACTGATATTGGGGATTTCCAAAAGGCAAACAAAATTAGCGCGTAGCTGCGCGTAATGAACAATGAGCTTTGATAGCTTAGGCCAGTGCCGTATATTAGGCCTTTCTGACGTGTGGAACAGTCAAGCAAGTAATTTATCTTTATCTTCATTCAAAAGAATAATAGATACAAAAATTAAAGATAGAAGTCAACAGGAGTGGCACAGTGATGTTGAGTTAAACAATCAATGCACTGTTTATAGAACTTTTAAGCAGCAATTATGCTTTGAAAAGTATCTGATTCGTCTTAATGAAAATAATAGGAAATCTTTAACACGTTTTCGTTGCCTTAATCATAAGCTTCCAATAGTGTCTTAGCGTTACAAAGACATTCCAAGAATTGAATGTTTGTGTACCTATTCTTCTAAAAATGATATTGGTGATGAATTTCATTATTTGTTTGTATGTCCCTTCTTTAAGACAGAACGTAAAAGATTTCTCGAAAAGTATTATAAGAAGTATCATAACACATTTGAATATGATCAATTGTTCAATTCCACTAAGAAAAAGACTTTGTTAAACATCTCAAGGTTTTGTAAGGTAATAATGTCCTTTTTTAGTTAGTTACTGCACTTTCTCATTTCGTTTGATTTAGTTTATCTTATATACCCTTTGCGTGATTAATTGCATCAGGCAGTGCCTGCATTGTTCGTAATTCATGTGATAGATCTACATTTGTATAGTATATATTATTTATAACATACTTTTATGCAAATTTTATTTGAAAAGTATGTTGATATCTTGTATATATTTGTATTATACATGTATATATCTTCATTCTTATTTGAAATTTTTCTATTTTGTGTATTTTCAATTGACATTGTACTCCCATACCCCATGAGGGTCGTTGAGTAATAAATCAAACTTCAAACTTCAAACTTTAAACTTCGCGCCCGCGTGATTGACGACATGGCGCCTGTAGATCACGGGACCAGCTTTTGACCAATCACAGGCTCCAAAAAAAACATAAGCCAAAAACCGAGTTGGCCAGACTCTCTTTATATACGGCACTGATACGGCACTGAAACGAACCAGAGCCTTCGAGGCTCTGAAACAAACGCAATTTGGTATGGTCTGGTTTCCAGACCCTTTACCAACTGGATCGGACTCCCGTGGCGATGAAGTCACCGTTCGGCAAAGGCTTGTGCCGAAGGAAAAAATTCTTTGCAGGACAAAAACCACCTTAAACTATACTAGTTTTTCGACATTGAGGGCGTTAAATACTGAATAGCGAAATAATACGGGCAGAGGGTCTGGAAGCCAGACTAAATTTGGTACCGCATTTGGTCCAGTTTGCGTTTACAGTGAGAAAAGGCCGGGCTCGGCCGTGGCTGAGCCCGGCCTTTTCACTCACTGTAAACGGGGTCTTGGAATATCTGTACGAGAGAGCGGAGCCGCCGAGCTGGGAGGAGGGTGTTGGAGGGCGTTTTCCTCCCCTCCCACGCCTCCCACATCAGGGAAATTTTGCATTTTCAGACCTGAAATTCAGCGATCTGGTGTACACTTTTCTGGTGAAATTTTTGGATTTTCCCCCTATCAAAAAAGAAAAAAAAAAGAAATATTCACGCAGATAACTGAATGACTAAATCGCGGTATCTCAGTTTCTTAATTGTTCCGCGTATGCAACATGACTGTGTAGGCCAAGAGCAATTTATTAATCATACAGCCCGCAAGTCATACAGCCCACAAGTCATACAGCCCCACTATAGTTGCAATAAATTGTAAGCTCTCTTCTTGCAACAGCAACTTGCGATTGATTGCAAGTTGCAATAGATCTATCTATTGCAAAGTTTGTAATATATATCGCAATTGATTGCAACACGACTTTCTTGCAACACCCCCTAAGTTAAAGGGACATTCCGGACGATTTTCATAATTTCACATCAGATAGTACATTGATAAATCAACAGCTCCATGTATAGATTCGTGGAATTTGCTGTGGTCCTTGAGCAGAGAAACCAATAAATTGAAAATCTTAAACAAATTACACTGAACAGTGTTGATGACATCAGAGCCTCATATATTTCAGAAATGTAGCAGTGCAATTCCATTACAATACCACTTGCTCAACAAGTTCACCTGTGAAGAATCTATGCATGCCTTCTTCTTTTGTTCTACTTCCGTGAGCCCCAACTCATGCATTCTTATGGTGAGGCTGCCATGTCATCATTCTTGCTCATTGCAATTTGTTATAAATTTTCAAAAGATTCTCATTTCTCATTCCAATCACTATAAATTCTCAAACTCTGTACTCAGTTCAGCTGATTTATAATTGTTCGAATGTAAAAGTCTGAAAATCATCCGGAGGTCCCCTTTAACAAAGCTCAGGAGTTCGACATCAAGTAAAGTAGGCCCCCGAAAGCCCATGTTACTGACACTATACGTGAAAGGGACATTCCGGACGATTTTTCATAATTTCACATCATGTAGTATATAAATCAACAGCTCCATGTATAGATCCGTGGAATTTGTTGTGGTCCTTGAGCAGAAAAAACCAATAAATTGAAAATCTTAAACAAATTACACTGAACAGTGTTGATGACATCAGAGCCACATATATTTCAGAAATGTAGCAGTGCAATTCCATTACAATACCACTTGCTCAACAAGTTCACCTGTGAAGAATCTATGCATGCCTTTTTCTTTTGTTCTGCTTCCGTGAGCCCCAACTCATGTATTCTTATGGTGAGGCTGCCATGTCATCATCCTTGTTCATTGCAATTTGTTATAGATTTTGAAAACATTCTCATTCCTCATCCCAATAACTATAAATTCTGAAACTCTGTACTCAGTTTAACCATGGACCTACTACACATATGGACCATGAACGGAGGTCTTTCTTTGATCCAATGTTCACCACCGCCTCCTGATTATGTGCATCTTAATGAGTACATTCAGACGTTTGGACAATGACGATTGTGTAATCGTGCATCATCACTGACAAAAGAACTCGGTTTCCCTCATTTCAGTCATATTTGGCTGAGGTGCCTTTTCAGACTCAACTGCCTTTAAATAAACACCAATGATGGGGAGCAGCAAACCTGAAACAAGGACAAATTTTGCGTCACAAAATTGGTAATTACTGAAGCGGGCCACTTGCGGCCATGCATGTAACATCCCTGAATGGCAAGACAAGCATGTCGTCTACAGCAATGCCCATGTTTACTCTGAAACAATGTGCGACAAATGGGGAAAATATATTACAAATCACAGTCAATCTGCTTCATTAGTTGCTTTTTCTTGCAAAGTACTTGCATTTTCGCAAAGGAAATTGCTTCAGCGATGATTTCGCAATATACACTACAACTGCACATGCATTTTTTCTTGATTTAAGAGAGTCATTAGCTTCTGCGTATGTAGTTTTTAGATTTCTCAAAGCGCCGTCTTGTTTTTATGCAGGCTGGCTGTCGGTGGACAACACTGGATCAAAGCAGGAAAGCATGTTCAAAATGTGTTTGTGACGCTTTTGACAGAAAACAGGTGCACGAATTAATTAACGAGCGATGAATGTCCATGTGTTGTAGGTCCATGGTTTAACTGATTTATAGTCGTTCAAATGTAAAAGTCATCCGGAGGTCCCCTTTCAAGGGAAGCAGTCCTGAGATTTTCACTGTACTGATAATTAAGAAGAGTAAGAAATATAACCTTTCACCAATTTATACGCGTGGACATCAAAAATTGTCTCCGTACGCGATTTTTAAAAAATAATTCCTGCAAGCGATCGTGTAAGAGCCTGCCAAAAGGTGCAACGTCATTGATGCCCTACTCTCAAGTTGACAGCCTGCCTCAGAAAATCAATTTAAGTGTTCAAAATGATCATATCTGATTTTTTGATAAAATGTGACAATATGTGGTTTTATTATTTCAAACAAAATATTTCAAGCCTATTTATATATACAATTAATATAAAAATAAATAGTAAACATGTATTTATAAATAACTAGGGATGACGAGCAGAACACCGCTGGAAAGAGTTGTACATCGATGACGTATGACTCTCCGCCAAGACTTGCTCATTTGCAGAGTCACACTTTTTTAACCGAAATGTACGAGCTTATTTGGTGATTTGTTTTTGATGAAAGTAGTTCATTGGAGGTACCAACAACAACATATTTTTTTTTTAAATTTCGTGAGGACTGCGTCCCTTTAAAAAGGCTCATGAGACCGACACTACGCAAAAGAGGCTCACGAGACTGACCCTAGACAATGAAGAGGGCGTAATATGGTATAGGGTGTCCCGGTGGCGGCATAAGTTTATAGCAGTTCTCTATATGAATAAAAGTACCTTCGCCGTCCATTGTATTGTCATTGTTATTATTATTAGTATTATTATTCAAAGAAGGTAGAGGAATTCATTCCCCAAAGCCGCACCGTCTATTCCAGCAGACCATAGTACACTCACTCAGCAAAAAAAGAAAAACAAACAAACAAACAAAAGAAAAAGACAACAAACTTTCTGAAATATGTGCATATTCATATCAACCTACTAGAAAACGTCCGGTTGGAAAATGAAGTTTACAAGGAAAAAAAAAGTTTATTAAAAAAAAAGGACAATGTCGCAGTGCACACCTGCTCTACACATGATCTGGAGGGGACGTAGTCATCAGAAGCAGATTTAGTGTGAATTTACAGAAAATAACAAAGTCGTCTTTCAAGTTATTTTCTTCTGATTCAGGAAAGGAAGATGCAGCCATGAAAACAGTTATTTATTCCATAAAAAATGTATCGCTTTAAGAAGAATTGATTATATTACAAACAAAAATAGAGGATGTATATCGCTGCGATATTAAGTTTTCATCAATTGAATTGCATACATTTACAGGAGTCGGGTAGATAGGCCTACTTAACTAGCTCTTGGAGTGGTGAAGAAAAGGGAAAAAATCTTACACTCTGTCCATGTATCGTTTAAGAAATGGGGAAAGCCTATTGATATTAGCATGATGTCATTATAAAAGACCTGAACTTGACGCCATACGTCGTTCTTGTCATTTTCCCCTTTTATGATATTATAAAGCAACACCCTATACGAATAGTTGACATGTCACATAGATGATGCTGCTCATCCTGTCGGTCTTGTGGGTCTTCTTTGCCTATAGTGTCGGTTTTGTGAGCCTCTTGTGCGTAGTATCGTTCTCGTTAGCCTCTTTTGCGTTCGATATAGTGTCGGTATCTTGGGCTTTGTTTGCGTAGTGTCGGTCGCTCACGCCTTCTTTGCGTAGTGTCGGTCGAGTGAACTTTTTTTTGTGTGTGTAGTGTTGAACTCATAGGCTTTATTTGCCTAGTGTCGAAATCATGGGCTGCATGACTTATGGGCGTACCTCGATGGCTGGGTGACTCATGGACCTACGTGTATTTTCGATGTCGGTCTCGTGGGATGACCATGGAAGACCAGCCAGTATAGCTGAATGTGGACTAAATACCCATATCCGTCTGGTCAGATGAAAATTTAAAAAAAAGAACACAAACAAATACATCGCTCTTAGCCATCTATATGTGCGAAGGAAAAAAAAGCACGTTCGAGTTACAAAAACACACACACACACACGCACGCACACACACGTTAAAAGCATTCCGAAGAAAGATGTTTATGTATGCTAATCTTGTTAAATCATCCAAAACCCATTTTTTCCCTTTTCCTCTCTCATATCAGCTCGCAAATATCACGGCTCATCTCGAGAAAGCAACGGTCGATATTCTCACCACCATACCGGATCCTAATTTTGATGGGATTGGCATGATAGACTGGGAAAGCTGGTTGCCACACATGATTTTGAAACCTACAAATATATACCGCGAATTTTCAATCGCCCACGTCCGCAATCTCCATCCAGACTGGGATGATGCGACCATCACCAGCGTCGCGACTCTGGAGTGGATGCAGGGGGCCAGACTCTTCTTGGAGAGCACTGTCAAGTTGGCAATGCAGCTCCGCCCAAAAGCCTTGTGGGGTTTCTTTCACTACCCTTACTGCCATATCGATAGGATGGACAATAGGACCTTCTGCGATGAGTGGCTAGTCGAATTCAACGATAAGTTGCTGTGGATGTTTAACGAGACTACAGCCATGTACCCAAGTATCTACATTAAACCTGTGAAGTTACATGGCACAGATACCATTATCCCCACTCTGAATGAGGCCTTCAGAATGAGAGAACTCTCGAGTGATCCAAAGGGTGTGGTCCTGAGCTACACAAGTTTTAAGTACACAGATACCAGCTATTACTTCACTTTGGTAAGTTATATGTGTATATACACTTTGTTCTGCTCCCCTTTTGAGGTCTGGTTTCATCGTTAGTTTGCATAATTGGGTGGCCTACCAGTGGGTATAGCCAAGGAGGTTGAAGAGATGGAGTAACAACAGAGTTATTAACTTTGATCCCATGTTCGAAGCCGCCGCTCAAAAATATTTGAAGCATGTGCCAAACAGGATCTGCCCCGCAGATACGAAGACAATTGACTCGTGTTCTCATTGCATAATCACCAGCCACTTTCAAAGGAAGATATGTCTTTGTGATGGTAATTACTTTTCGCATCCCTTCTTATAAAAGGTAGGTGGTACAGACACGAGTATGCGCGAATAGAAATTGAGCAAAAAATGCTGAAATGAAGATGAAAATTACTCGGATTGGGCAAACCCGGGCACTAATCTGATATATCTATCAATTAAGAATGATACTTGAAGATTATTCCATATTAGTTTTCATTTGTGGAAATTAAGCGGAAAAGTGATAAAACCAGCTTTCCAGGATGGTGCAGTTTTAAACATTTTCACATAATACAGCTCTGATTTACACTTTTTCGCAAATTTCTGAACGGAATTGACTTTTGATTTACATAGTTTATCACTAAGTGAAATTTCATTTCATTTAATAGATAAATAAGCAAAATATGGCCAACATTATGATAACGTTCAAAATGAATCTCCAGATTGCTCAGCAAGACGGCGGCGTGGAACATCCATCATCAAAGGCACAAGTGCACCCGTGGAATTCGTTTGTACATCAATAGAAATCTGACAACTGTTTGAATAATTTACAGCCAGTTGGAACTCCATGTATAAAACCTCCTTGGAATGGATAACTGGAATGCTAGGATGATAGGATTAAGTTCTTGAAGAATATATGCAGGGCTTACGTCCTGGCACAAGGTATTTGTTCCCAAACAATGTCTTTGGGTAGATTGGATTACTGGAATGCTGATGGGGCAATAGTATCGTCTTCTTGAAAAAACAAACAAACATGTGCAGTGTTAAACTTAGGAGATTACCCCGAAGGTATTATTTACAGTGTAGATAAGATTCTTCTTCTATTTTTGGATCCTCTTTTTCTTCTTTTTATTATTATTATCATTATTATTATTATCATTATTGTCATTATTTTTATCATTATTATTTTTATCATTATTATGTTCATTACTATCATCATTATTCTCGTATTATTCAATTATTCAATTCAATTTTATTCAAAAACAAACATAAATAACAAGATAATACAAATCGCTGATACAAAAATTCACATGGTTTTTCGGACCCCGAAAGAAGCAAGGCTTGTGAGTGGGGCCCTATGCAAGGTACACATAAGTTGGGACTCAGCAGCACAAAGGCCAACCGCCAATGATGTAAAGTGACATTCCCCATCATAATAATCAGTGTGAGTAAACATTCAGATCAGTCACTGAAACCACCGACAGCAGACCAAGGTACCACGTAAGTTCACACACTAACACTACGACATGGCAAGTATATATCAGAACAATCATAATGTATATACAATGGCAACAGATAAACCTACATAAAAAGGAGACCATAAACACACACACATATACATACACACACACACACCCTCACACCCCCATACACAACCACACCACACAGAGCACTCAAACTAAAGTAGGCTGACCAATCTATACATAACATCAAATAAATGTTTAACATGTAGTTTAACAAATTCATTTCAAATTGTCTAATAGATATTTTTTTTTTTACACTGAACTTTGAACCTAGAAAATGTTGTACTGTTCCTAATGTCAACAGGTAGTTGGTTCCACTCTTTAATACAAGTGGTTCGGAAAGAATTCAAGGAAACAGTAGTCCTTACATGAGGACGATGGAAGAGGTTTCTTTGACGTGTGTTGTAATTATGAATCCGTGAGTTCAGGGCAAATAATTCTTTTAACTGGCAAAATTGTGGACAAGACTGAAGTTTAAACACAAAAACCAAACAATGAAACGATACTAATTCTTACCTGGCTGTCGGAAGTTGGAATTGGTGACAAGCCTTATTACTTTCTTTAGTAATACTTTCAATTTATCATTGTGGGTCTTAAACATATTGCCCCATGCAACATTGCAATAGGTCAGGTAAGGAAGAACAATGCTATTGTATAAAGTTCTTAAAATCCTCGCTGGCAATATATATCTTAATCTACATATAACACCAACACTTCGAGAAACCTTGGTGCAAACAGATTCTAGATGGGGTTTCCAAGTCAGATGCTCATCGACAATAACTCCAAGGAATTGAACATGTTCGCTAAGGACAACGTTGTGTCCCCCGATGTTTAAAGTATCAATATCATTCGGAATGATTTTACCTCTAGACCGAAATACAATACATTTAGTCTTTTGAGCATTTAGCAATATCTTATTACAACAAAACCAAGCAAATAATTTTTTGATTCCAGCATTTGCAACTGTCATCAGAGTAACAATATTTTTATTAGAGAGTAGTAAACTAGTGTCGTCAGCAAATAGTGAATATGAGAATATTTCTGATGAGTCAATGATATCATTGATATATATTAAAAATAACAAAGGACCAAATACTGACCCCTGTGGCACACCATACCGAATGGAACCAGATTGCGATTTGACACCAGCAATCACTACATGTTGTGAGCGGTTAAGCAAGTAGTTTTTAAACCATAATAATGCTGTTCCTCGTACTCCGTAGTGTTCAAGTTTACTCAAAAGGATGTTGTGGTCTATGGTGTCAAATGCCTTTGACAAGTCTGGAAAAATTCCAAGGCAATAATGTCCATCATCAAATGATTTTATGATAGTATCCAACAAGTTGAAAACGCCCATGCTAGTCGAAAAATGTTTGCGAAAACCAAACTGTTGTGGAATCAGAACATCTCTCTTCAATAGAATATCGTTTAAACGCTTGTAGAATATTTTCTCTAAAATCTTAGAAAAAATTGGTAAAAGCGCTATAGGTCTGTAATTAGTCAGATTCTTAGTATTATCTTTTTTATACACAGGAACTATTTTAGCTATATATCTTTAGCTTGTCAGGCAAAATTCCTTGCGACAATGATGAAATAGATTGACATGGAAAAAAGATGGGAGTTCCAGAAAAGCAAATCATTGTTTGATATCATGAATGACAGCGCCCCGTCTTATTTGAGTGACATATTCACATTGTCCACCCGCACTCACGGATATAGAACACGAAGTTCCGAGAATTTTGGTGTTATCATTCCAAGAGTAAAAACAGAATGCGGTAAACGTGCCTTTTCAGTTGACGGTGCTCTACTGTGGAATAGCCTGTCACCCCCAGTGCGAAATGCTCAGAGTAAGAACGCTTTTTGTTCACAGTATTTGAAATGGTGTTCTGGGTAATAACTGTTATCACTTTTTTTCTTCTTCGTTGGATCCTGATTTATTTTATAGCGAAGGGTAGTATAAGAAGCAGATTGTATGTTGTTCAATATTGTAAGATGATTGATGTTGTTTATTATTGATTTTCGTTGTTAGAAATGAATGCTGAATTTTGAAGTATAGAAGAGAATAATGTATAAGTGAATTAAGAGTTTAGATATAGTTATTTTTGGGGTATATTGATAGAACAAAAATCAATGGTTGTGTTATCTTTTTTTTTCAGGCACGTATATTTTGATACATATTTGATTGAATCATTTCTTTATTCAAGAAAATGTTTATACATAACCAGGTCAATTATCTCTTTAGGTAATTGCAGGTACACATTGAACATACAACACAAATAACATCCATAAGATTAATGTGCCAGTATCAACAATAATGTTCAACACTAACAATCACTATAACATTTATATCAATTCTTTAGAATATATATATATATATATATATATATATATATATATATGTCGGACGTTTATAGAAACTTCACACTCCGGGCGTACCAATAATCAGTCGATGTTCTGCATTTTTTTTTCTGATTTCGTTTCGTACAAAATCAAAAACTCCATTTACTTCCCCATTGAAAAAAAGAAAATCCGTGGTCCTAAAAACTGAAATGAGCCTTCTTTCGGTATATCTAATGCCATATTACATATTCAAATATAGAATATTACACATATACTATACTAATCAACAAACTTTAACATTTTGCATGCTATAGAAATAAACCCATGGACTGAGAGTGAGCGTTGAAATCTGATAAAAATAAAATGTATATCTATATATACTTTTTGTTTACTTTGGTAATGACGTTTAATCGTCTGCATAAAGGGTATTAATGATATTTTGTCCGTTTAAGTCATAACCATGTTTACATTGAAAAAAAATATATATGTATATTCCAGGAGAGGGTTAAAACAATAAAAAAAATATAACTGGGGATGGATGGTCGCCTTAAAAAAATGTTCCCACAAAGGGGCTGACACACATCTCTGAAGCCTGCTCTACAATCAATTGATGTAATCTACCAGGAGGGTGCCCTGAATCTACTGAACTGGGTACATTGTAGCAAAGAAGAAAAAAAAAGAATATTTTTTTATTGTTATACTTATTATAGAAGGTTCATTTTTCTTTATAAACTCAGTCAGTTAGATTCTTTTTTTTTCATCCTGGTTACAAACTGATATCTCATTCCTTATTTTCTCATTTTTATGAACAGTTCTGTTCTGTATGATGTATGACCCATTGTGTTATGTTCATGTTATTTGTTGTGATTGTTACTTTGCATGTATGTGTTTA
The DNA here is from genome assembly GCF_040938485.1 of Diadema antillarum. Lineage (NCBI taxonomy): Eukaryota > Metazoa > Echinodermata > Echinoidea > Diadematoida > Diadematidae > Diadema > Diadema antillarum. Next base: position 1,265,201 of record NW_027271101.1, read on the forward strand.
CAGGGCCCCCTGGAAAACAGTACTTGATTACTGACGGGGCCACCCTGTATAAATAAGACGAAATAATAATGATATTGATAATAATAATGATTTTTTTTTGAAAATATCACATAATGGATCAGCAATAAAATGAATGAATTCCTTGATAACCCGAGGGGCATTATCATCCGACCCACTTGACTTCGATGACTTAAGCGAGGATACAAATTTAGTGATTTCAAATACAGAAGTTGGACTAAAAAACAAGGATGAATTATCACTACTTGGCTTTAAAGGAGACCTCCGGATGATTTTCAGATTTTTATATTTGAACAACTATAAATTAGTTATACTGAGGACAGAGTTTCAGAATTTGTGATGATTGGGATGAAGAATAAGAATATTTTCTAAATTTAGAACAAATTGCAATGAATAAGGATGATGACATGGCAGAGTCACCATAAGAATGCATGAGTTGGGGCTCATGGAAGCTGCAGAACAAAAGAAGAAGGCACGCATAGATTATGCACAGGTGAACTCGCAAGCAAGCGGTATTGTAATGAAATTACACTGCTTAATTTCTGAAATATGTGAACCTCTTATAGCTGTGTTCAGACGGAGGCAGTTTTGGTCGGAGTAACTTCGGAGGAAGGGTCGGAGGAAGCTAGGTCGGAGTAACTTCAGAGGATAGGTCGGAGTAGTGCCCGTCTGAACAAGGTCGTGGTAACTTCCTCCGACCGGAGGAACTTACCACGACCTCTTCCTCCGAACGAGATACTCCTGAGTTTTCTCAGGAGTATCTCGCTACCACGACTAGCCGGTCGGAGTAAATTGCCCGTGCGGACAAGCCCTCGGAGTATCTATGAACTTACATACCTTACGACCTAGGTAAAACTTCCGGGGTCAAATCGCAATGTTGACATTTTGCAACTACACGTGCGCGTGTACAGTGCAATTCTAACCTAGTCGATCGCGACGAAGAAGCTAGCGCTCATGCAGAAATTTCCATCAACAAGAATGGAGAAGACTAATGCCACAGACAAAAAACAATCGCATGGTCGACGTGCGCGACGCTACCACTTCCGGAAGTTACACCGACCCTCGCATATAAATTGGTCGGAGTTTCTTCCCACGACCGTCGTGTGGACACAAGGGTCGTGGTAAGATATGCATCAATTTGAATTTTAATTGCCGTGCCATAAATGTTAACTCCGACTAGAAATACGTCTGAACATGGCTTATGTCATCATCCTTGTTCAGTGTAATTTGTTTAAGGTTTTTCAAAGTATTGTTTCTCTGCTCAAGAACCACAATAAATTCCACAACTCTATACATGGAATTGTCAATTTATGTACTACATGATGTGAAATCATGAAAATCATCTGGAATGTCCCTTTTATTCATAAAAAGACTGTGGAACTGAAGGAATCTCTCTACTTATTTTAGCGGGTAATCCTATAAAATACCTGTTAAAAGCTTCCGCCTTCTGTTTACTCGACACCAGAGATGATCCTTTATGAAACATCATTACACTGATTTATTGCTATCATTATTATCATTTTCATCATCATCACAAGAAACTTGTGCCCTCAAAAAACATGATCTCGTGTGCTGGATCGTGTTTGTTTGTTTGTTTTTAATGTTTGTCTTCGGATTCGATCGGTCGGCGGTTGATTTGCTTGTGTTGTTTCCGTTATAAAGTATTCATACACAGATGAATACAAAATACATGTAAGCAACAAAAAAAAAGTGTTTAAACAAATATTTCATTGTATCCTCTATTGACGAGATGAATATCCTTCCATACAAATGAATATGAATATGGTGATAAATGCAAGTGTGTCTGAGTTAGAAATGAAGAAGATCAGATGAAAGAAGAGGCCACCTGTGAATAGGCAGTGATCATCAGTCGTGTCATTGCAGTTAAGCTATATTTCATCGTGTCACTGTTCTGCACTGTGTGAGTGTGTGTGTGTGCCAATAAAAAAGCCCAGAACATTGATAAAACATCTCGTGTAAATCTAAATTGTAAAATCATACATTATGTAAACAACAAAGAACAAAAGCACAAAGACATTATGCGTTGCATTTGACTGAGCACTGAACGTATAGACATGATATGCAGTGAAGTGTGTTTTTAAGGCTGTTCAACATGATCTTAGCAACTTTTTATTGCATGCGTATTTACGGGTGTGTGAAAAAGGTTTGGCTAAACAGTTACTGCTGCATTCGGGCCGTAGGAATAACCATATCATTTCGAATAATGAATCTCAGGAATAACGAACCCTCAGAATGAAGGGCCGTCGTATAAAAGGAGCTGTAACAGTATTACTGATAAGTTTGAGGTATGTGATATTGTAAAATTCCATAATGTTTGGGTTTTATGCTGGTCGTCTGATTTGAATTCCACTCGAACAATATATTTAATTGTATTTTGATTTATAAAAGTGGTCTGCTGAACAAGAAATATAAGGGAATATACTATTCTTGGCCAATGATTTTATATTCGTATTGGGCTTAGAACAAAGACATCCGATATCATGCAAAACGCTATACAAACATAACGTAAGTTCAATTTCCGGTGTGACGCGCGCACACACACACACACACACACACACCACACACGTTCCAGATGTGAAATATGTGGCACAGCAATAAACACCCACTGCAGAAAAACAGTCGTTTGCGTTTTGGAGGAACGTATATGAACGGTCTAGTTGCGGAACAAGACGAACAAATAACGCACTTGGGGCGATTGTGTACAGGACAGTGGAACGTACGCAAAGGCATGAGAAACGAATATGAACCGCGCTCATGCCCACCAGACAAAATGCGAGGAACAAAAATGAGTGACGTATGAGACGTACATCGAACGTCAGAGGACGACGTTTTTGTATGTCATTGCAGGAATCAGTTGCAGAAAGGCCGGTATATATTCGTTTGACATCAGCTTCATGTCCTGTTCATATGTGCCTTTACATAATTCTAGTCGGTGACATGAATTGTGATATTCTGTCAAAATCTTTATCAGCTATGAGTAAACGATATCAAGAAATCAATAATATGTTCGGTCTGGTACAAGCAAACGAAACCACACCAACTAGAATCACTCCCGTCTCAGCAACTTTGGTAGATCACATGATTACTAACTGCCCGTATAAGGTAAAGAAATTTGGAGTAGCTCACAACGGTATGAGCGATCATTCTATTAAGCTACTTATTTTGGAATTGTGGACCAACTTCGACTTCAAGACTTATATCCTTTAGAAATGGCAAAAATCTTGATCCAGACAAGTTCAGGGACGATGTTCGTGGACAGGATTGGTCAAAGATTACCGAGTGCAATACAATCGATCAAGCCGTTGACGCATGGCAGAGCCTTCTGTTAAATGTAATAAATAAACACATGCCGATGCGTACTAAGAGGATTAGGGATAGGGATTCGCCCTGGATGAAATCTGATATCTACAAACTTATGAAAAAACGTGATAAAGTGAAAAAAAAGCTTCTCAACTAAATGATGATAAACTTATGTGTGAATATAGAAAATTGCGTAACAAAGTAGCAGCAGAGATTGCAAAGGCAAAGAGGAAATACTACTCCGATAAATTGGCACAGTGTAATGATTCAAAAAATACCCGGAAAACCTTTAAATCAATCATACCTAACAAAAAGGTGATTCTACAATAAATTCTGACTATGTTTTAAAAACTGCAGACAAATTTAATAATTTCTTCGCTAAGGTCGGAAGTAATCTTGCAAATAAATTGTCCAATATTCCCTTTCTTCAGGAAAACACTAAAACAATAGATGAACCATTTGAATTTACCCCTGTTAAGGAAAATGACGTCATAGATATTGTACGAAATCTAAGGAACACAAAGTCTGTGGGACTAGATGATATCTCGGTTTTTGTTTTGAAATTATTATGTGCCCATGAAATAGCTCCTAGCATTACTTACTTGATGAACCTCTCCTTAATAAGTGGCCAATTTCCTAAGCGATGGAAGATTGCTAAAATCATTCCGATACATAAAAGTGGTGATAAAGACACTCCATCAAATTTCAGGCCCATCTCCCTCCTCCCGTGTGTATCAAAAATCTTAGAACGCATCGTCCAGCGACAAATAGTTTCATACTTACATAAACATAATATCCTCTCACCAGCACAGTCCGGGTTTCGTGCAAAACACTCAACGATTACAACCCTGATATAAGGTAACGGATGATTGGTTCCACGCAATTGATAGGAAGGAATACACAGGGGCGGTGTTTGTTGATCTAAAAAAGGCCTTCGATACCGTAGATTGGGATATTCTTTTTGAAAAGCTTAGAAACATTGGAATTAAAGGTAAAGCATTGATATGGATGGAAAGGTACTTATCTTAACGGGTAGAGTCTGTAGGACACTTGTCAACTCAGAACTTTCTACCGAATCGAGCATTACTTGTGTAGTCCCGCAAGGCTCATTACTTGGGCCTTTGTTTTTTTATTATTTACATAAATGATTTAGTAGATTGTGTTAAGTCATGCCAGGTCCAGTTGTACGCCGATGACACTGTTCTTTATTTCTCACACTCATCGACCAAAAAAATTGAGGCAGCTCTTAATTCTAATCTTGAGAATGTTAACAGCTGGATGAGCAAAAACAAGTTAACTGTCTATTGTAAGAAAACAGAATGCATGCTGATTGGAAGCAAACACATGCTAGCTAAACAAAATGTTTTAAATGTAGTTTTAAATGAATCCCCATTAAACCAAGTACGGCAACTTAAGTACCTAGGATTGATTTGAGCTGGAATCACCACATTGAAACTTTACTTGAGAAAGCTGGTAAAATGGTAGGATTTCTTGGACGATTAAGACGTTCTTTGAATGAGTCGGTGGTGAACTCAGTATGTAAAGCCCTTATTCTACCATATTTTGATCATGGTGACATAATTAATATCTCAGCCTATGATAAATATGTTGACAAACTCCAAAAATTACAAAATAGAGCGGCTCGTATTATACTCACAGTAAAGCCAGAATCATCTACCGCTGAAATGCATAATGCACTGGACTGGAAATTCCTCGAAAAGAGAAGACATCATCATTCTGTTATATTATTTATGTACAAGGTAATGCATGAACTGACTCCCTCGTATTTACGTAGTGAATTCGACCTTGCTCCCCAACATTACTCTTCCCGACTACAGGCGAAAAACTACTTTTACCGAAACCACGAACAGAATCTCTAAAGAAGTCATTTGAATACCGAGGTGCGAAGGCGTACAACGCCTTACCTTCTCATATAAAATCTTCTACCACAATATTGATGTTTTCAGATCCAAAATAGCACTAATTCCGTTAGAGTTAAATTTAAACTTATTTATGAATTTTTTGTTTTTATTTTTTCATCCTATGAGGTAAAACTTTCAAGCTATTCAAGTACATGTACTGTTCAAATTTTGACCATAACCACTTCATTTTTCCCATTCGCTAACAATTGAGTATTATAAGAACGACCCAAGTCCATGGAAGACCATTTCGAGTAAACTTAAAAGAAAAACCTTCATATCTTTTTTATTTGTCCAATAATATTCTATTTAACTGTGATGGGAAGGCAACATTGTACATACAAATTAGAATATATATTATTATGACAATTAACATTAACGTTTTTTGTGGAGAGGCCATTTTGTGTGATGGACTTGGGTCGTTCTTTGAATCATACACATGATATTCTGCCATAGAGATGAGAGAAGGATGAGAGGGGGCGCTATAATATGAATGTAAGAATGACCCAAGTCCTTCATTCTTACATTTATAAGATTTAAATCATTCGTTTCAGGCACTTCCGGGGGTAATTAGGATTTATCATTTATACACAAGATGAGTCCATGCATAAGCTACAATTTCCCTTGTCAAACTGAATTTGGCCAAAAATTGGACTTGGGTCGTTCTTATATTCAGGTCTTCAATTGTTATTCAACCCTCGTACTTGATTTTGTAATTGTGTTTTTACTGTTCTCAGATTTATGTCATACTTGTTATTTAAGTTTCATTCAATTGTTTTCTTGAAGTTATATACAACGAGATATATTCTATTTTAGTGTAGCATGTTTTCTTAACTTGTTTCTCTCCATTTCAGTAGTGTGATTGCATGCCTATATTAATTTTCAATTGCTTTATCTATTCTTTGAATTTGCTCTTGGATTTCTATGATTTGTTTATGATTTTAAACCTATGTAAATGAGTATTTATACAATCAGTACCAGTTAATACTATTTTGTTATTTTTTTCTCACAACTTATGACATTTGAAATTCCGAATCAGCTTTCCCACCCATTCCACATTTCAAAATATTTTTAATTACTATTTATAAATTGTACCTGTTTTATTCATTGAATTATTATCCTTTGATTTCGATGCGTTTTTTCTGTTCTTAGATTTATTTCATATTTGTTTTTCAAATCTCACTTTTTTTTAGTTATATATAACGTGATATAATCTGTTTTGGAGTAGCGTTTTTCTTAATTTTTTTTTCTTTTCATTTCTTTATTGTGATTGCATGCCTAGTAGTAATTTTCAATTGTTTTATTTATTCTTTGAATTTGCTCTTGAATCTCTGTCATTTGTTTATGATTTTAACCCTATGTAAATGAGTATTTATGCAATCCGTACCAGTTAATACTATTTCATTATTTTTTTTCTCACAACTCATGACATTTTAAATTCCGAATCAGTTTTCTCACCCATTCCATCTTTCAAAATATTTCTTAAAAACTGTTTACAAATTGTACCTGTTTTATCCACTGAATTATTATCCTTTGATTTCGATGCAATTATTATATGCCTCACGTTTAGTTTTCCTTAACATATCACTTGCCACGAATTTTAGTTTTCTAAAGTTGTCATAGATCCATCTAAGTATTTTGTACAAGTCTCCTGTTTCTTTTTCATTCGTTTACTACGTATTTCTATCTAAATTTATCAAAGTAATTACCTTACAACATTCTGTTTTTGTTTTCTTTCACTGCATAAGTATGATTGAGGATTTTACTTCCAAACACTCCATTTTTATATTTAAACATATTTTGATTTGTTCATTGTTATACTTAATTGCCTGTAAGACCTTTCCATTATCATTTGGTTTTTTATCTCTCATTTTACTGTTTTTGTTTCCACCTGCATGTTTGTATAAACGTTGGTTTCATTTTGTACGTGTCCATTTTAAATAGTATATTGTATTCATTGTATGTGGACCCCTGGAAGAACAGCGTTGCCATGTTGGCAACGCTGAATATGGGCAATCCACCCGTATTTATTGTTTTTATACGGAAATAAATACCATACTATACCATAATATATTATGTGAATGTGCTGTAGATATCCTGCAGATATGCTGTAATCGTCACTTATATGGCCGATCTGTCCGTTTGTCATCCGTAACTACATTTTTGTCCCCGCCGAACGAGTTCGAGCAGGGGACTATGAAACGGGCTCCGTACGTGTGTGTGTCCGTGTGTCCGTGTGTGATCAAAATGTTCAATTTGCTACTTCTCTGTCATTTATGAGCCAATTTTGATTCTGTTTGCTTTATATGATAGCACTACATGGGAGCTTTGAAACTTCTACACAGAATTTCAGTTGTGACCTTTGACCTTGACCTTTGACCTATATTGTACATTTTGCACAAAATGTTACTCCTTCGCCATTTCTAACCCGATTTCGATTCCGTTTGCTTTGTGTGGTGGCACTAGGTGAGGGCTTCAATACTTCTACACAGAATTTTGACCTTAGCGGATCGAAACGCATGGAAAAACGACAAAGCACAGTGCAGAATACAGAAGAAAACGTACAACTATCGGACAAAACGGTCAAATCGCGCTATCCGTTTTTGGCGAGAAAAGAAAAATTGTATGCATAACGTTTTCTGGCCGCTGTGACGGAAATCATCGGAAGATAAACTTCCACCCAAATGATACGAAGAACATGAAACACATTTTAACGGATATCGACGGATGCTAAAAATCGACAATCATTTCTTTTGTGCGTTTGTGGTATCCGGCAAAGTGTGACAGGGACTTTACTCTTCTCCCACTACGTCTATCTCAATAGCCATTTCGTCTCAACCCACATGATCTAATAAGCCAGTTCGGAGATAGCTCATGTGCACATTGGTACAAATGACCTTTCATTTTTGTCAGTTGGTTAGGCACTTCACTCTATTTAAAGCGACATAATGCAGCAGCTTGCCGAACATAGCAATTTGTTGAACTCGTACTCTAACAAAGAATGAACCTGTGTAGATGAGATTAGTGACCAGAATGGTTCGTCGATCAACCCTTTGGGAAGCATCTATTTCATTGTGCTGTTTTGAATACGTTAAGAAACTTTTTCTGTTAACATTGCCAAATACCAGGCTTGCTGTCAGGTGGATGTTCTGGCAGGCACCATTTATAAGGATTCTATGAATAATCATAGCATTACAGATGCTTATCTCAGTAGGCGTTTTCACATCAGCCCGATAACAATCCAAGCTCGAGATATTTTTTAATATCCCAAGTCAGAAAAATATCGCGCTATTTCGAAACATCGGGCTGATGTGAAAACGCCTATTGAAATGAAAAACCAACCTGTCTCTCGGTATATACAAATGACCTCTTTTCTGCTCATGCTCAAACTGGAACCCCGAACTGGCTTATTCTGTTTCGTCTACAACCACTTCGTCTAATGAACATTTAGTCCAATTGCCACTTGGCCTCATTAGGCCTATACCACTTCGCCTACTTCCAAATGAGTCATGTGGGTTATGCTAATTTCATCTAATACCCTCAGTTTACTTGGAAGTAGACCATCTGATATCAGACCAAGTTAGTGGCGATAAGCCATTCTGTGTTTGTTTGTTTGTTTGTTTGTTTTATTTAAACACGGGTAAAAAATACTTGCACTCAGCCGTTAGGCTGTTTTTCAGCAAGTCCGTATGATATACACTGCACAAAAAACATAATGTGGTACAATCAACGTATAAAATAATACATAGACAATAATCGGTATAACGAAACAAAAAGATGAAAAAAAAATACATATATACACAACACTCTTTACAAAACAGTCAGACAGTAGAATGCAGTAAGAAGAAGAAAAAAATCTCGGAAAGGAAGTGATTAAAAAAAAAGAAGAAGATATTACTCAGAAATAGAAAAACTCATAAATCAAGTAAGAAAACAGAATCGATATCCTTCAGAAATTGTGCTAACCTTGTACATGTTCTCGTGGCTTCCGGTAATTGATTGAATAATTGAGCTGCTATGTAAACAGTACTACTTTTGCAGAAATTGGTCTTTGGTTTTGGTAACAATACTTTAAATGCCGAGTTCCTCAGATTGTAATTAGATACTTTTACGTTCACTTGATAAGTCAGAAAATCAGGCAAGAGGTTATTCAAAACCTTGTAAATAAAAACAACAAGATCTTTTTTCACTTTTGCACTGAGGCAGTCAATAGGCAGCCTCCCATACAAATCTCGTCTATTGTGACGATGATCCACTTTCAGAACAGTTCGCACCTGCTCCCATACTCTGCTCTTGTATTCATTCATTTTTCCCCATTTTATTTTTTTACAGGAGGACCTAAATGCGACCATTTTGACTTCAGCCGAGTTTGGAACCCACGGTGTTGTGTTCTGGGGTAGTGTCCAGGATGACGGTAATCGCCAAACGTGCCTCGAGTTGCGTGATTACATCGAGACAGCTCTCGGCCCGACGCTGCTGATGGCGAGAGATGGGGCTGAGGCGTGCAGTAGCCGAGTTTGCTCCGGGCATGGCCGATGCGTCGGCAAAATTTTGTCGTGCACGGGAACTTCTCGTCTAAACAGAAAACAGCCAGAGTTAAATCCTGGACAGAAGAATTGGTCACATTCCGGAGGACTTGAAGAAACTTATTGTTCCTGTAGATGTTTCCATGGATGGCAAGGGGACGACTGTAGCCGTCCAGAATAATGTGTAGTCCAAATAAGGCTGTTATAAGCGAACTTACCCATGGTGCATTTGGGGTGGGTAGTGAGGCACAGTCAATTAATAATAATAATATTGATGATAATAAAGTACATTTATAATGCACCGTATCTATCATTACTGATACTCTCGGCGCATGAGAGCCTGCATAATTCAACAAATACTGTGTACACATAAACAGCTAATAGTATACAACCTTCCAAAACCCAGTCCGTATCCAATATTACATTAATTAAACTCTATTTTCTATCAGAACTTCAACAATTCGGTAAAAAAGAATAAAATAAAACAGAACAAAAACGAGAAAAAGCAAGAGATAATAAACAGCAAAGTTGTCAACACAAACAAATCATGCATGCTATAGACGTGATTCGTATTATAATCTCAAGGAATCATAGGTTATTAGCACACTAATACGTTCAACAAACTAACAAAGTTCAGCAAATTCGTAAGGTGAAGTAAACCATCATTTATCCTTATCTTTCATTTTGTCAAATTCAAACTAATATTAAAAGGTGATTTTGACAGATGAAGCAATATGTTTCCAACCCTTGACCGTCTTTTTCACTGTTTTCGTTTTTGTTTTTTGTTTTTCGTTTTTTTTTGACATGAGGTCAGCATCAAGATAGAGAGAAGGAATCCTCTAAAGCGTGGTTAACCTGTGTGTGTGTGTGTGTTTTATAATCTTTGCAATGATTTATTTACACAGGAGAAAAGTGTGTAACACGATGTCGTCATTTGCTGTAAAAGTGGAAATTTTCGCGGTGTTGAGATTTTCGCGTATTTCACGCAACGCGAAACTAGCGCGAAAATAAAAGCACTCGAATATTTTTGCTTGCAAGAATGTTCCAGTATGATATCTTGATTCCGCAGAATTAAAAACACGCGAAACTCTTCTTACCCCTACGAGCGTGAAAACTTAGTCGCGCGAAAATATCCACTTTTACAGAGTAGTTCAAAGTATTGCAACAATAAAAATATGCTCTCACAGCTGCAATATATCAATACTATAGGAAGAAATCGACTCTGGCTTTTCAAGTTTGAAATGCCCCAATGAATATCATGAAATATTTAAAATATGGTTAATTATGATATATAACTGACTGTAAAAATTCAACATTTTGACTGTCAATGACAAAACCAAGAATTGCATGAAGATGTGGGTAAATATATTACATATTCAGGTTGAATTCCATTCTATTCTAATTTGGAAAGTAATTTGGAGGCCTAATTATTATTGTTTACCGAAATGTGGTTGATTCATGATGCCGACAGCAACGAAATATGAGCGATAATGTGTTTCAACAACACGGCACGTATATTATATTATTATAACATATTATCATATTTTGCTATATAGTTGTATGGTGGAAGAAGACACTAAAAATTTGATTTCTATTCGTCATTGCACTTTTTTTAGAAGTAAGGGTGGTGAAGTTGGAAGACTGTAATGGAAAACGGTCCAGACGAAATCGGGTGAAAATAATTATGCATTTTATGTATTCCAAAATGATAACGGATAAGGATAATGATACTTACACAGTGCATGTTAATGTGCACTCCCGTTTCAACGAACACGGTTATAACGAAATGTCGTTACAAGGAAGCAAACCTTCAGGTCCCAAAATCATCATCATTATAAGTCTATGGAGCAAAATTCGCTTTTTCTTGATAACGTATCTTGGGAATAGCGAACCTTTGGAATAACGCGCCTTCGTAATAACGAAGCTTTTATTGGAATAACAATCAACTGTAACCGAATCCAAAAACCACCACTTCCATACACGTGTTTTCAAACTAAGCATGAAAGTACACGACTTTCTTGAATGGAAAATCTTAACGAAATTAATGAGTTATATAGCCTCCCATTTGACAGAGCTTTCCAGGGAATCATCTGGAATGTTCTATAAACAACATACAATATACGCAAGGTTTGCGTGTTTTTATTATATCCTGTATAATTATTTGTTTATCTATAACGAATTTTTGATGTAACGAAAGAAAACGGCTGGGCCCGAGGACTTTACTATAACGGGAGTGCACTGCCAGTGTAGTTTGGAGACTTACTTAATACTCACATAATTGCATTATAGTATATTTTTCTGTCATCTCTTGCATGTAAAGTGCAGCTTTGAATGACTTGTTATACCGCCTGCGATATTCAAGTAAAAATATTCATTTCTATGAACATTTTATTGAAATAAGGATATAGACCAGCAAAATAATAGTACTCTCAGAAGTTTAGAAATTGCCTGAAAAAAGGGAACCTCAGAGAAGAAAGAAGATAGTATGTAAATGTTTAGTAGTGTGGCATACGAGGAAAAAACTCTAACTTTATACCTTTGAATTTGTATTGTTATGATTTTACAGTATTATATAAATCAATAATTGTGAGTTGTGGTATAATAATTGTGATTTGTGGTAACATAATAAAAGTTGACTCGGTGAACAAAAGTAAATGTCCAATTCGAGTGATATATTGATTGCGAGAAGATTTTTTTTTTCAATTTCAATTTCAATTTCAATTTTATTTTCATACTTCTCAATGAAGGAATGTACATCAAATATAATAAAAACATAGTGAATCATAATATCCGGCTTGGATGTACAGTAAATTAATGTAAGAATATAAAACATATAGTGGTCAATCATCGTACGTTTGGTTCTATGTATAACGCTAAAGAAATATGAATATGACGGAACCTACTTAAAGGACAAGTTCACCTTCATAAACATAAGGATTGAGAGAATGCAACAATAAAAGTAGAACACATCAGTGAAAGTTTGACGAAAATTGGACAATCGATGCAAAAGTTATGAATTTTTTAAATTTTTGTGTTGGAACCGCTGAATGAGGAGACTACTACAGCTTGTGAGTCATATGCGTACAACAGTATAAAGAAAATGTAAAAGAAAATTCAACATATTTTAACTTTTCTCGCATAATAAAGGAGCTCTTGACTTGCCTCTTTCTAAAGGCAGGGGGAATAATATCACCCATAACATTTGTCGGTAACGAGTCAGGGGAATGTGTATTTTTTTCAAAAGATGGAATTTTGTGAAATTCTCTTTGTATTTTCCTTATATTGTTGTACGCATGTGACATCTAAGTTATTCATACACTGCAGTAGTCTTCTCATCCAGCGGTTACTGCAAAAAACTTCAAAAATTCATAACTTTTGAACGGATTGTCTGATTTTCCTCAAACTTTCACTGATGTGTTCTACTAATATTGCTACATTCTCTCAATCCTTATGTTTATGAAGGTGAACTTTTCCTTTAAAAGCGAGCTTGTTAAGCGTAGGTCCCAAATTCTGAACAGAGTATAAAGATGAGGAGCACGGATGCAACGTAGGACCACCAAAATAACGTAGAACAGGAATTGCTCTAATTTCGAGCACATTTGGTAGGATGATGGGAGCTTTAGATTTGCGGCGCGGACGTTTGAGACGACAAGTGCGTTGGACGTTCTCCTCTCTTCCTGCGACCTGTTGAAAAGTAGCTTTAGATTAGAGACGCAACCTGTACTAAATAAAATGGCGCCCCCATAAATGTCATGATCGGTGCATCAAGTAATTCTCTGCGTCGTGAATTGAGGGACGTAAAAATAGCCAAGAACGCAAAGTGAAAACTCAGACCAGGGAGGTGCTAGAGAAGGAGAGACAACTACTGCTCTCCTTTGAAGTCACGCACGGCACCGCCGAGAAGTTATGCGTTCAAGTACAGGTGTTACCCATGTGCTCTGACAAAAGAGAGCATCAATAATCGAGACTAGGGCTCTCACATCTAGAAATACTTGCCCCTACTGGAATTCGCTCTCTCTTTCAATGTGATAGCAACAATGAATTTGTGTACCTTGAATTGGAGCAGCGAATCGAAATGCAGTGTAAATCTGACAATTTTGACAGCAAATAGTTTAAAAGCACGCTGGAACACGCTTTAGCGGAGTACTTTATTTGAAAGATCAAAATATACCAGATTAAATGATAGAAAACTAACATGCGGAAATGTGCGCATTATAGAAAAAAATATTAGGTTTTTAAGAGGGCCTAATTTTCATTTCATTTCGATTTGCGCATTACGAAGAAACTAGAAATACATGTTTATTATATTGAACTCTTTCCTAAAATATTCTAAATCAATTCGAGTATTTCATTTAAAATTTTGGGTTGAAATAAAGCTTGTAATTCAACGAAAGGTGAAATGCGCTCTTCGTCTCCGAACTTCGTCTTGCAACTAGAGCGGTGCCGAGCATGACTTCAAAGCGTAGTGGAATGCTAGACATCCCATTGTAACGCCTTGAACCCAAACATGTGTTTGCATGAATTACGAAGAGTTGCCACTCCATCTCTGTAACACCTCCCTGCTCAGACGACGCAAGCTATAAATAGATCGATTTTGATAGGCGATTTTGCGCATGCTCAGAATCGAAATTTTCCCCTCCAAGCATTGCTTTTAACATTCCTTCCCGCCATTTTTCAGCGTAGTTTGAATATTTTGCAAACTTATAAAATTCGTTTATTGTACTAGTACATTGCAATGCAATCAACGCATTCAACTTCTGTAAATGAGTTATGTTTCCATTTTTGGAAATGGAAAAAATAAACGAAAGACTGAGTGAGTGACGAGAGATAAGAAAGATAGAATGGATAGAAAGGTACATTAAAAAAAGATTGGTAAAGACGATGATTGAAATATCATGTCCATGATTGAAGCATGGAAATTAAGGATGAGTTGGAAAATCATAATGCACATTATTTGCGATACGAGATCGAGGAAATCAGTACACCAATAAAACGCCACAAAAATATTGATATTATTCAGCAAAACAATAATTAGATCTTAATTTCCTCATTAACCATGACAGGCATCTTTTGGTCCTTGGAAATCTATGAATTAGTATGTAAAGATTAAATCCCGTTCAAACATGATTTAGTCAGATAAAAAAAGAGTAAAATCTGACTGAAAATGGATGAAAAATAAGGAAGTAATGACATTTTGAAGTTTTGCTAATTTCTGCAAAACAGTTCTTCTACAGTAGATATGAATATACAAATGAGTGAGCTAACCATGTCATACCCTCACAATTTTCCATTGATCATGTACAAAGGAATGACGAAAATTCAATGTTTCTGTCATTGAAGTCTGAAACATGATGTTATCCCTGGTTGAATATTCAGAGTAGTGATCAGTTAGACATACACGAGGATTTGAGCCTCGGGGGCATTATTGCATTTAAATAAAAACCTGGAAATTTCAAAATTTTATGTACAGGGAATGACATGCTCACTTTGCCATTTGCATATTCATACCACTGTTCAAGAACTGTTTCCCCCAAAAATAGCGAAACTTCAAAATGTCCTTCCTTATTTTTCATCCGATTTCAATCAATACCAATGAGCTCGTAATATTTTACTTTTTCTTAATAGACTAATTTATATTTGTACTGGATTTTCCCCTTTAAGCTAACACATCGATGAATACGAATGAACAAGTAAAACATGAACATATAAAGATTATGATTATTTCTGTTCATTAATATCTTAATATTTATTCTTTATTGAATTCTGCAACAAATTCGAATATATACCTTATGATCATTTCAGTGAGTTTACTATATCATCTGCACATTTATAAACATTATTCTCTATTATAAACACGCGTCCTTTAGTCGATTCTTATATAGTTTTTGGTGTCGACTCTCTGTCGATTGTACAGCGAAATGCGATTACCTACAATTACTCAGGCGAGTGGCCCACATCCCTATACAAGCTTGTCTTTTACCTTGGTACCTCTTTCCATCAACGCAAATAATTAGTTCCATATGCATTTGTTTTTGTTTTTGTAGTAATACATTGTAGGTTTTGTTTTCTTTGAATCTGTATCGACAACATGTGTTATTGGAAATGAAATTTGAATTGAATTGAGTTACTTTTGGGAAGCCTCCCTCCCCGCCTCCCTCCCCGTCCCTCTCACCCCCCCCCCCCCCCCCATGTTCGAAAATACACGCAGTGCCATTACACAGCCCGCCCTCTAGCGGCCTAATTATTGCAACCTCTATGATTTTGGTGCAGACTCCCGAAATGGCGCCAGTGGCCCAACGACACTGCTTGGACATTTGACCATGATACTAACCTATCTCCCTGACCAGGCCCGTAACTAGGATTTTTATGGGGGGGGGGGGGGGGGGGGTTCAAAATTGGAAATAGTGGACTTTTCTGAGGGAGTTAAGCAACCAAGCGGGATAGGGTCTCACTCTGGGAGGGGTATATTTTCAGACGTAAAAACAATCAATTCTTCACCTTTAATAGTTCGGTTTGACACTTATGTATCAGCCATGAAGTAAAGTCTCTGATCATCTTCTTGCCTATATATATTGAATAGTTCTTATATACCTATGCGTATCTAGGGAAAACGGCGCCCGGGGCAAGCTAGAAAATTGCGCCCCTAATTTCTGAAAAAGTGTTCAACCGCAACCCCATCCCGGTATAGGGACTTTAAAAAGTCCACATGATACGCTTTTCAAGCACTTATAAGAAGTCCTTTGAGCGTGATTTAAATGTAATAAATTTTGATAAATTTTGGCGAGCGAGCGGAGCGAACGAACTGAAAATTTGTTGTATTTCAGCTTACAAAACATGGAATTCTTGTCATTTTTTGCTTATTAAATCTTACAATTCTAATCAAGAAATAGTAACGGCCTTAAACGATTAATATACCAACAACAGACCGAGGACTTTAAAAAATACTCTAAATTAATACGAGCGAGTGAGCCGAAATTTGCATATATTTCTGTGTAGGAAACATTGCACTTATCTCATAGTTCGTTGTACTTGTAAATCATACAATGCTGGCACACTGTTATATGGTGGCTTGCCCTGTATATAAAATAACAGATCATGCGACAATTGAATCAAAAAGCTTGCTAAAATTTACAAATCAGTGTGAGCATTTTCTGAACATGTTCGTATAATCGTATCATTCTTCTGTCGTATTTGGAGCTTTGGAAAGAAGTTTTCACTTTTTTGTTGTTGTTCAAGAGGACCCTGCTCGCTAGCGGGGGGGGGGGGGGGGGGTTCGTTCGAACCCCCTGAAACCCCCTATAGTTACGGGCCTGCTGACCTTGCTACTACTAATAGTAATTGACAGTACGTGCTTGTATAGCACATAACACATAGTGATAATGTCCCTATGCGCTCAAAAAATGGAAATATTATACAAAAACATACCCACTGTGTACGGAGTTTCATGTTTGCTTGTACACATATGCGTTTTCAAAGCAGACTTAGATGCACCGTATCAGTGATTTGTCTTAAATTCTGGGATAGATTTTTCCATAAGGTAGGGGCATTAAAAGCAAATGTTCGTTCTCCGTAAAATGTGGTTCTTCTGTTCGAAATGATATTTCCTTTATGAACGAAGGTCTCTCTCTGGTGTGTAGATTTGAATAGGTAACTCTCTTAAAATGTGAAGCAAACATAAAAACATTCAAATGCTAGTACAAATATATTTGTACTATATAGCACTTGAATCTTAAACTGAATCCGACATTTTGACTGGAATCCAGTATAAGCTTCTTAAAACTGGCGATATTTGTTCATGTTTCTCATGATTTTGGATATTACGTGTGCAGCAGAGTTTTTGATTTATTGTAATCTCTGTCTGTTTGACGGCAGCCCATAAAGCAATCCATTACAAAAATCAAGGTGGCACATGACGAAAGCATGAACTATCATAATTGTTCTGCGGTGTGTTTGTCAATAAACTCTCGAATTTTCCCAATTTTGTAAAGTGCAAATGAAGCAGAGCGACATTTTGGCGACACAAAATTTTCCATGAGCAATTTTTCATCCAAGATTACACCTAAATTTCTGCAAACGTGTGCTCATGGATTGTAGTACACGTACCATCGAAATCAAGAGACTGTATGGATTCTACTGCACGAAAACGCGAAGAGATAGTGGAGATATTCTACGAAAAAGAAGTGCATAAAAACCAAACCAAACATAAAGACGGCATTGTCCCTAATTGCAGCTCTGGGCACTAAAGATTACTTCCGCTTCACACGCAACCCGGAGGCTGCGTTCACATAGAAGGATACGGTATTCGGTATTCGGTATTCGGTATTCGCTATTCGGGCACCCAGTACACCATCACCCGCACCGTTATCTCAACATCCCATGCAGTGAGGATTTCTTCCTCCTACATCCCTGCAAATCTTATTAACAATTTCTAATGGCTGCATCAGAATGTTAGTCTACATGCTTATTTTTGCTAATGGGCAAATCCAGGCCAAAATTGTCATTATTTCATAAACGAGAGACGGTATACGCTGCAAGAAAATCGAACAAGCTCGATTCCCACTATGCTATACTATTCTATGCTATTCGGTACTTTCGAATAGTGCCCTCTTATGTGAACCGGTGTTAGGAAATCCTATCGTTCGATTCAAGCTATACGCGTGCCCTCGAAAACGAGCACCGCATAGGCCTACCCGAATATACTTCTATGTGAACGGAGCCTAAAGCACAAAGCGTGGACCTACTACACAGCTCAATGGTCAAAGTAATGTATACAGTGTTCTTGCTGGTTATAATAATAGCAAACCTTGGAAGAGAACGACCCAAATTGCACTAGACCGTAACTTTTATTATTAAGAGGGTTTAGTTCTCTGTGCGCCTAAAATACTGCACTATAGGCTCGGCTGTATAATAACGCAAGTATTTATGTGTGGAATATTTTGTCAATATGTTCGAGACCGTCAACTTTTCGCGATGTTTCATGCCTCTCCTTCTGTTATGTAGTGTAGCAGCGAGTGAAATTCCACTGTCACCTGACAAGTCCCTTGTGGTCAATCCTGACAACTTTCCCCGGGGCACTGGCCGTGGGGCTAGCTCTCAAGCCGTCGCTGGTGAATCAATCTTCAGGGCGTTTTGGAACGTGCCCAATGTCTGCGGGGAGAAGTATGACGTTGAACTCCCTTTGAGGAAGTTTGGGATCGAATACAACAGCAACGGGCAGCGACAAATTGGAGATGTAGTGAATGTGTTCGGTCACACTCAGATCGGGCTTTATCCATTTATCGATCCCGATACCCTGAAGTTTATAAATGGCGGTCTACCACAGGTAAGTGCACTGAGACATCAAGAAAATATTTTAAAGCAGGTCTGTCTTTGTATAAAGATGGCCGGGGGTGAAGAAAGAGTACATTTTCACAAACACAACACTGAGAATTTAATCATGATCGGATATTAAAGAATTAGGGAAGTTATGTGAAATGTGAAGTGTCGCAAATTTCAGTCGCCAAACAGTTCCTCAACAGTTGATGTAAATAATTAATTTGATGAAAATATGTGAGTTGATATTGTCACAACTTGCCCAGATATATAATGATGATGATGTTTATGATAATAATAATAATAATAATAATAACAATAATAATATTAATAATAATAATGATGATAATAATAAGAATAATTATCATTATTATATGTGTATGTATATATATATATTTAAATATATAGATATATATATACGATATAAACATATAATAATGAAAATAATAATAATAATAACAATTATTATTAGTATCATTATTATTATATGTGTATATAAATATATTTAAATCTATATAGATATCATATATATACATATATGTATATATATATGAATGAGAGTATATACTCATGTACAAATTATATTAATGGCCCAAAGACCCTGAAAAGGATTTGCGTTGTATGTGCCACATTTTAATCACCCAAGGAGTCCAGGAGGGTCCCAAATTACTGCGTTTATTTCTTCGGATCTAGCTATATCAAAATACTATCAATTCACACGCGGAAGCTGCCGCAATACGATTAAGTAGAGTACCGAAGTGATGATGTCTCAGTCTGGTTGGAGACAGGTGCGAGCCTAAACATTTCAGGTCACCTGATGAGGTTATTTTTAGTACCAGTTTCCATGGCGATGAATGGCTATGACATCACGCTTTGATACTCTCTAAGCGTATTGGAAGCCACAAAAATGCAAATCGACGAATTCTTTGGGTGAAATATACTGTCCCATGCTTTGAACAGATCCAAGCCCAGGCTACTGCAGGAATAATCGAAACGATATATCTAGTGGACCACGGAGCTTTATGAAAAACATACATGAGTGAGCACGCTACGATAAACTATATAATAGGAGGGAGAAACACATTGGCCTTATAGGGCACAAAAATCAAAAGATGACATATTGTCTTGTAAAACGACATTGCAAGCTTCTGTTTATAATCAATGTATTGGCAGGCGATTGCGATCTGATCATGGATGATTGGTACTTCTCCGTCTATATACACTGTATAGGCTAATGTGCAATATCCCTGTACATTAATTGTGTGTGTGTGTGTGTGTGTGTGTGTGTGTGTGTGTGTGTGTGTTTTTGTATAATCTTTTTTTTTCCTCTATGTTTCGGTCATCTGTTGTACCCATGCTCCTCATATCAATCTGTAGCTCGAAGATTGGGACCTACGCTCCACAAGCTTGCTTTTTAGTAGGTTCCTTCATATTTCTTTAGCATTCATTCCCTTATTCCAACTTTAATCGATCGACCACTATGTGTTATATGTCTACAGTATTCTATGTATGTCTCCTAGTTGGACATCATGTATTATTCAATTTTGTTACATTTGATGTATTTTTTATTATTCATTGAGAAATATGAATATAAAATTAAATGAAAAAATGAAATGAAATCAAGAGATCAGAAAATAGGCAAAGATCGGCTGTCGTGGGGAAACTGTTTAAAGGGATGCAATCAAAATAAAACGAGCACAACAACAGCAACAACAAAGACACTCAGTCGGCCGTGCACAGTCCTGAGTCAAGCGATAGTGCATTTCCTGCAATGGGCCAGTGCCAGTGGAGGTCATGTGACATAAGAGACCAAAGTGATGATGTCACAGTCTTTTGTTTTAGCTCATGTGAGCTGGTACGTACTAGGTGCGAGCATGATGAGCAATTAACAGTTATAGTGTTTACAGAATACGATATCCTGGCAGTGTTAGGTTGTTTAGAACCAGTTTCCATGGCTGAAATAGCTGTGTTATCATATATATATATATATATATATATATACGCTTTCACCCTACAGTCTAAATTCTGGAATAGTGCGAAGCGCTGAACATTCGTTAAGCAATGGATGCGCACATCCCCGCCACCCCCCCCCCCCCCGAATTTACCTGACAGCACATAGATATTGTTAATCACTCAGATGAACACATTCTTAGGATGGTTCCATTTTACCAACGAGGCTGAAGATGTCCACGGATGACAAATTTAATGCAACCGAACAACCTTGAAAGTTTTAGTGCTAACTTATACATAACATTTACGGGCTATGTAGATGGAATGTTGACCGAAGAGTTACATGTATTTTATTTGACTGTTTTTCCTTGAAGAAAAAAAAATCATCAGTGGTATAAAATGGTATGGACAATGTCAGTCATCTGTTACCAGATTCGCAACTCATGCAGGGAACCATATTATAATCTTCTTTATACCACAACTGACCACAATGTTCTTATTCTCATTTTGTCCTTTCCTCTCTCGTATCAGCTCGCAAATATCACGGCTCATCTCGAGAAGGCAGCGGTCGATCTTCTCACCGCCATACCTGATCCTGACTTCCTAGGTATCGGAGTGATAGATTGGGAAGCGTGGCTGCCACACAAGATTTTAGACCCTCACAGTATCTACCGCGAATTTTCAATCGCCCACGTCCGCAATCTCCATCCAGACTGGGATGATGCGACCATCACCAGCGTCGCGACTCTGGAGTGGATGCAGGGGGCCAGACTCTTCTTGGAGAGCACTGTCAAATTGGCAATGCAGCTCCGCCCAAAAGCCTTGTGGGGTTTCTATCATTACCCTTACTGCAATATCGATAAGATAAACAGTAGTACCTGCGATGAGTGGCTAGTCGAATTCAACAATAAAATGCTGTGGATGTTTAACGAGACAACAGCCATGTACCCAAGTATCTACCTCAGACCGTCTAAGTCTTATGGCCCAGAGAGCGTTATCGCCAGACTTAAGGAGGCTTTCAGACTGAGAGGGCGCTCCAGTGATCCAAGGGGTGTGGTCCTGAGCTACACAAGGTTCAATTATAGCGATACCGGCTACTACTTCACGTTTGTAAGTTATTACAATTATGATTATAAGCATATCTATTTTGCTCCCATGTAAGCAGTTTGATTTTATCGTGTTGCAGAAAAATGGCCTGTCATCGAATTAGATTTACAAGACAATCATTCATTTAGCTACATGATGGAACCTTTTTCGTTTCCTGATTGTCAAACTAACCTATCCCATTTTTGGAAAATTGAACATCAGGAAAAATAGCAGTAGAAATAGCGGACATAATCGGAGTAATTGACTTTCAGAATAGCAGACCATCGGAATAAAGAGCAGTCACCACATTACCATTCTTTGAAAACATGTGACAATTTATTTAGAGTAATAATTTGTATGCATTTTTATTTTTTCCTTCGATCCTCATGAAAACTCCAAAATGTACGATTCTGATCGTCTTTTACTCTGTATTTACTAGTGGTTATGTCTTGTGTACTCAACATGGCATAGCATTCCACTTTTCAAGTGACGATGTTTGTTTGTTGAATATGAAGGAAACAAACCTTGCCACTGCTGGATTCTGTGGGCTTTAAAGAGAACACCTGACCATAACACCTCAGCTCTCATGCGAAAAGTTTGACCAAGGAGACCGTATTCACTGAACCGAATAGCAAAATAGTTTGGAGTGATATAGGCCTACACACCCACACACACACACACACACACGCATACACCCAAATCGTACAAAGGAGTTTTTTTTTTTGTTATCATAGTTCGGGACGTGAAATGTTTGCAAAAAAATAATAATAATAATAATAAAAAATAAAACCAGGCACAAAGACCTTTCACATATACTTCTCAAATTTGTCTACTTTGTGGTGTAGCAATTCATAGGAACTACGTTCTGATTTGCATACACCAGTCTGTGATTTAAAAGGCAAAAATGCAGCAGCAGATGGGGGAATAAGCTCTGCCCAATTGAACGTTGTTACGAGCCATATTTTGCGTACCTGCTCGATGGGCCTTTTCATCTATTATACTTTTCCCTGTTTGTTTTTCCATATTATTTAGGAGGACCTCAATGCGACCATTTTGACTTCAGCCGAGCTTGGAACCCATGGCGTTGTGTTCTGGGGTGATGCCTACGATAACGGCAATCGCCAAGCGTGCCTCGAGTTGCGTGATTACATCGAGAAAGCTCTCGGCCCGACGCTGCTGATGGCGAGAGATGGGGCTGAGGCGTGCAGTAGCAGAGTGTGTTCCGGACATGGCCGATGCGTCGGTAAAATTCTCTCCTGCCCGGGAACTTCTCGTCTGAACAGAAAACGCCCAGAGTTGATGCCTGTATTGAACAGTGGATCACAGTCTGGAGAATTTGCAGAATCTTGTTCCTGTAGATGTTTTCATGGATGGCACGGAGATGACTGCAGCCGTCCAGAATGATGTACAGCTGTATAGTCCCAAAGACTGTTGCAAAAGAACTGTGGTACATCTTAGGTGGATAGTGTGGCACAATGGACCCATGACTTTTACTCAAGATTTCAACAAACAAGACCAACAAAATGCAAAACAAAAGAGCACAAAAAAGAAAGAGAAATACGAAAGATCATGAGACCAACACAACCTATATAGACCTAGGTCTGACGCGTGACAAATCAAAATATCTTGTCAGAGGTCATGCGCATTCCAATTGTTGCAGGACGTGATAGCGCTTTGAAAATTGATGACGTTCAGTGAAGTGGGCACCTCATTGGCGTATCGATACTATACTAGGTGACGACCAAGTGAGGTCTCCGCGGCGTCTCCTCTTCGTCTCCGCGACGTCTCCATGGAGACTACACCCCGGTCTCCGGAGAGTCATGAGAGAGTCTAACATTTTCGATGCTTTTTTTTTTTTTTACTTTTTCCGATTCTCCATCTCGTCTCGGAGACGTCTTCTCAACTGAAAATTTCTGTGCGGCGAAATTGCCATTTGTCTGGAGACCTCTCGGAGGCCCATCATTGCCGGGGAGTCGCCTTCTTTTGGTCTTTCAAGTCGCGGCAGTCGCGGTGAACTCACCTCCAGTCAGACAGGCCCTTGAACCTGCACCCGTTGGACTTTCAGTTTGCCAAAATCGAAATGATATTAACTGGGGTTTTCAACAGATGAACTATTTTGTCATCAGGTTTGCTAAATAATAGAGAAGGTATATTTTCATGACAATCATAGTATGATAAACACTCTTCTGTGTAGCTCATTGTCAATCAAACTGATCCATGCTCTTTATACATGGTAAACTCTACTCAATGACACGGTCAAAATTAATGGAGATACTCTTTGACATTCTTTATGAAAATCTGAAATAATAAATGTCCCACAGACTTTGCACAGCATGAGATTATTGTTTACGCCTAGGTGTGGACTTAACACTTTTCGTTCGATAACAATGATGTCGTTATCGAGTTAAAAATCGATTGCAACGGTATCACAAGAGTATACCCTAAGCTATAAGATATTCCAATTTAGGAGAAATCGACCGTTGATTGATATCATAGGCAATACATGTATATGCTCTAAATGCACATTTTATGCAGAACGGTACACTGTAATATACAGGCATAAAGACGTCGATTTTTGTCCAGATATTTCTTTATCAAGTCGAAACCTGCCGGGATATATATATATATATATATATATATATATATATATATATATATATATTTTTTTTTTTTTTTTGTGAATCTATTAATACGCTAAGCTCCCACTTAGCCGAATTGCAGTCCCCGGGTTGTAGTTACAAATTTTATAGTGCTGGCGAGCTTGTTACGAGCGTCTGCTCCCGAGAATCATTTGAAAACTGGGATATTGCTTTTACACTATGGATCAAAAATTAATCCTGTGATGATTGGTTTAATGAAAGAGTTTAAAGTGATTACATGTATTTCCAACTATTTCAGAGTGTTGGCATGCCAGTTATGACATCAAAAAGAAGCCCTGGCATCGCTTGCTGCTTCGTAAGGTCACTTTGTGAACTGGCACAAAGCAATTATTTAATGGAGCATCACGCCTTGCTTCCATGGTCATTGTATAGGCCTACAGTATGTCCCAAAAAAAATTACAACGCGGCCTTCCGCAATGATATCTTTAGAAATAGTGAATGAATCTTAATAAAAATCAAGGGTATGAAACTATAACTCATTGCCCACATCTTACAGAAAACCCCATTCGATTTGCTTCAGTTGTCAAAGAGAAATACGGAATTTTGTAGAGGATATCGGGAATCTCTTCTGTCCAAGTTCTGTCTATTGTTCACACACAAGATCATCGAAATGCTAAACTCGGAAGAATCCAATTCATGACATGCTTTACAACAATCCACATTTCTCTGTGACCGCTTAACCAAATTGAATGGGGTTTTCTGCAAAATAGAGCTAAGATGATATACCTTAAGACTCTGAAGTAGCACGTACACAGGTTGATCATAATAGGTGTTATCAATTCGAAAATCTGATTGTAATTTTTGAGGCGACTTACTGCAGTATGTCCCCAAAAAAATTACGATAAGATTTTCGCATTGATAATGCCCAATATAATTAAATTTTTCAAATGCTACTTCAGGGTCTTGAAATATAACATTTTAGCTCTAATTTGCAGAAATCCCCATTCAATTTGGTTAAGCGGTCACAGAGAAATGTGGATTGTTTTAAAGCATGTCATGAATCAGATTCTTCCGAGTTTAGCATTTCGATGATTTTGTGTGTGAACAATAGACAGAACTTGGACAGAAGAGATTCCCGACATCCTCTACAAAATTCCGTATTTCTCTTTGACCACTGAAGCAAATCGAATGGGGTTTTCTGTAAGATGTGGGCAATGAGTTATAGTTTCATACCCTGAATTTGTATTTAGATTGATTCACTATTTTTAAAGATATCATTGCTGAGGGCCCCGTTGTAATTTTTTTTTTGGACATACTGTATAGGATTCCACCATGCGCAACAAGGCATCCACCACACGACTTCGTTTTTCTTTTTGTGTAGGCTCTGCCCCTTCTTTTATTTAAAATTGTGATCTCAAATGTAGAACAAATATATTCTGCCTATCCCAAATTCCGAGTTAATGGTTAAAACTCGGTATGGGCTTCAGTGTCTCTATAAGAGTACTACAGTATTTACTTTAATACGGACTGCGTCTGCGTCTTTCAGTTAATAATACTTGTATGTGCCCATAGTTTCAACCAGGAACTTTCAAGGTAATCATATAATTACCAGTATGGTCGAATCAGGACTAAACTTTCTTACTACTCTATATAGGCTCATGGCGACCAGCGCCTCGTATAAAAGCCTTGACTATACACTTTAGAGAAGCAAGCAATACAAATTTCGTATTATAGCAGAGACACCCGAGGCCATCATCTGTGGTCGCTGCTCTCAACCTCTTAATTTCATATAAGTTTTTTTTTATCATTAAAATCCGTGCTGCACTGGATATTAAAGACGTATGCGCTATTCTCATCATTCAAATGAGGCAAGTATAATATCTCTCCATAGCAATGTTTCACGATTTTTTTTCACAAAAAGAAATTTCCAATGCTTAATGGGGATAGGGTAGAGATCTTTTTTTAACTGTCTTTGCATCCGTCTATATATTATGTTCGAGATAACTTGCATTTAGAAAGCCTGCCTGGTGAGTTATTTGCACAGTGTTGTATATCATAGGGACCTATCAAGAGGCATTACCGACAGGGGCAGATCTAGGAATTCCGTAAAGGGGGGGGGGGGGTAAATAATTATTTCTGGTGCCACTCCGCTTCCGGGTTGTCAGCTGAGAAGAACAGGAAAAACAAACAAACAAACAAAAGTACCACTTTCGGGGTTTATTTTCTGACGAGCAAAAACAAACAAACAAACAAACAAAGGTTTCAGCGTAATTTTCCAGGGCAACTATACAATCGAAATTTAAAGGACAAGTTCACCTTCATAGACGCGTGGGTTGAGTGAATGCAGCAACAATAGTAGAACACATCAGTGAGAGTTTGAGGAAAATCGGATAATCCGTTCAAAAGTTTCATTTTTGTTTCTTTATATTTATTTTTTTAAAGAAAAAAAATAAAGGCCCTAACGGGTAGCGCGCGCGGTGCCCCCCCCCCCCCCCCCCCCCAGATTGGATGCGCCACTCACCGATGTCTCCGGCAGGATTCGTCTATACATCTTTGGACCCAACTCTATTTATGACTTTGGTAAAGGGTAGGAATATGGGACATTTGCATTGATTTAATTCGACATTGTCCATTCAACGATTTGTTTCTCACTTGATTGTAAAATCGTATCACAATGAAATTACATACAATTATACTCCTGACAGAACGAATAATCACGAGAAAATTATAAATTATTATACAAAAAAAAAATAAATGTGCGTCACAAACCTGTCAAGACATTTTATTACCGTATGATTCCTTTCATCTTACAAATTCGATGTTCATTTAAATTTCGAATGTATAGTATAACAATCCGTCTTGCTCGCGCGTTTAGTGTTAATGGTGTTTGCGTGTGTGTAGGGATCCGATGGCTCCCTCATAGTATGTTTGTGTATGTATAGATACGCGTATATATCTGTCTATATCTTTATATATAATAGGAGCCTATTTAAGTTAGGCCCTAGTTATATAACAATATACTAGGTGTTTCAAAAAACATTTTCCACTTTTGATCATTAATAGTTCAAAAACTATTCATCCGATAAAACTGTCATTGATATGAGCAATAGCTGAATAGTGTACAATTTGGTAGAAGGTAATTTGCACGTGAAAGCATAAATCAGTTTCATTAAATCTAAGATTGATTTTGAAGTAAGGTTTCAGATTTTGGTCAAATTTTAACCCTCTGTACAAAAATTGAACTTTGCACAGGAACCAATGATGTGTATGTGAGTGTGTGCTGACAATGGCCCTGAACAATGGACATGCCTGAACCACCTGTTGACTAGGCGTCAGTCTCGCGCTCCCTGGCCCATGAATGCTTAATCAATAATTCATGTGGATTGCCCTGGGCACTGCTAGTCTGAATTCATGCACGGGTAAAGTGCTTGCAAACACCACATTTCGTTCCAGCTGGCAATCGTTTTCAAATTTTGCTTCACATGTCACTAAATTTTGGACATAAATAAGAATAAATTATCTAAAGTTCCTCATTTTGATACAACTGTCTACTGATTAAATAGTCTGACAAATTTTTCGCTTTTTCGATAAGAAGAGATCATTTTTGGTAAAGAGTTCAGCAGCACAAAGTTATCATTGGGGCGATTTGTTTCACAGTAGATTAATTTAAGGCTCCATATACACAAGTGTATACTCTTTGCTTCCTGTCACCATGTTTACGACACTGAACAGAAGGTATTCATTGCAATTTCGTTTTTCAGAAGTAGGGAGAGCACTGTCACGACTCAGCGACAGTATCGGCAGGCGTTTGACTTTACACAGATACTGCCAGAGGCTGAATAAAGACTAGTTGTGATAGTGGAATTTCTCACGAATAAATAATGAAGCATTCAAACCCTGGCTATTGTTCAGGACCATTGTCAGGGTGTTAACCACACACTCACATAAACACCCATAGACCCCTGTGCAAAGTGAAATTTTGTACAGAGGGTTGAAAATAGAGCAAAATCTGGAACCTAACTGTGAAATTAATCATGGATTTCATGAAACTGATTTATGCTTTCATATTTAAACCACCTTCAACCAAATTGTACACTATTCAGCTATCACTCATATCAATGACAATGCTATCTGATATATAGTTTTTTAATTATTAAGAATCAAAAGTGGGAAATGTTTTTTGAAACACCTAGTACATATATATATATATATACACTCAGCAAAAAAAGTAAGTTCCCCCCTAGCATTTGTGGATATATCTCAAAAAGTATTCAACCGATTTTCATAATTCAAACGGAAATGTATAAAGAATTTTATTACTCATAACATGAGTGGCAAATCATTGCCGACAGATATCATTATTGGTGTGAAAAAATGCATTTTATGTCAAAATGCATGGAAACAAAAGTTGCATTTTAGTGATTTGCAATGACTTTTACACAAATAATCAAACAATCACTCATGATTCTGAACATTTAAGCATGGGTTATTGCATATTTCTCTATCTCTTTCTTTTCATGAGCATATAGTGAAGTATTTGATAATTGATATGTCCACCACCCGCAATGACCAGCCGCCATCTCCTCCTCAAACTGTTAACTAAAGTTTGTACTTGGCGCTGCTCAATGTTGGTCCATGCTCTCTGCAAGATGCGCTGAAATTCTTGCAGTGAAGTGTCATCTTTCAACTTCTTGCTCGCTTTCCACTTAATGATATCCCAAAGATTCTCTACTGGATTACAGTCAGGGGATCTTGCAGGCCACTCCATACGTTCGATGCCATCTCCCTCAGCAAACTGATCTACAACTTGAGGGCATGATGCAAAATGCCCACAGGCACATTAATGTGATCAACCTGAATTGGAATTACAAATCACATGGCTTCTACCAATATTTTCATATTGAGAAGGCCTATTGTTCAAAAAGTATGCTTACATCTGTTTAATAGGGAAGCACATTGTACCTGAAGAAATTCCTGAGAATTACACAATTTAAAAAGATCATTTGATAACTTACATAGGAAATGTATATAATATGCTCTCTATTGCCTAAAGTGCAACTTTTTTCCCCATGCATTTTGACATAAAATGCGATTTTTTACACCAATAATGATATCTGGTGGCAATGATATGCCATTCATGTTATGAGTAATGAAATTCCCTATCCATTCCCGTTCGAATTATGAACATCCGTAAAATACTTTTTGAGATATATCCAAAAATGTTAGGGGGGAACTTACTTTTTTGCTGAGTGTATATATATATATATATATATATATATATATATATATATATATATATATATATTGTAGTAGCTCCGCGTGTTGGCAGTACTAGAAATAGCAACAATAATGTCACAGTAGAGGAATGCATTAAATGTCAATTGCCTTGATTGTAATTCAAAATCCGATTAGCACTGTCATCCCTGACGAAGGGGGAGGCCCCCGAAAATACGGATTTTGAATTAAAATCAAGGCAATTGGCATTTAATGCATACCTCTATTGTGACATTATTATTGATATATATATATATATATATATATATATATATATATATATGTGTGTGTGTGTGTGTGTGTGTGTGTGTGTGTGTGTGAAGACTCGAGTAATCACATATCATTCTTCATAAAGATTGACGGACCAAATAGCATAATGACGAGACACGGGTCTGCCATGTCTGCTTCTGCATGTCTCCAATTTGGACAAACAATAGAGTAAATTTAAAGAACGACTCAAGTCTATGGAAGACCATTTCGAGTAAACTAAAAAAAAAAACTTCATATCTTTTTTATTTGTCCAATAATATTACTGTGATGGGAAGGCAACATTGTATATACAAATTAGAACATATATGATTATGATAATTAACGTTTACATTAATTGTGGAGAGGCCATTTTGTGTGGTGGACTTGGGTCGTTCTTTGATTTATATACAAATGTACATGATACTCTGCTATAGAGATGAGAGAAGGATGAGAGAGGGCGCTATAATATGAATGTAAGAATGACCCAAGTCCTTCATTCTTACATTAATATGAGATTTACTTCATTCATTTCAGGCACTTCTGGTTGTAATTAGGATTTATCATTTATACACAAGATGAGTCCATGCATTAGCTACAATTTCCCATGTCAAACTGAATTTGGCCAAAAATTGGACTTGGGTCGTTCTTATATTCAGGTCTTCACTTTCTTCTATACAGTATTGTCTTATCAGTTAATTCAGCTTCTTGTCCACTGAAGTAAATTACTTATAGTCATTCCTATTAGTACGCCTACATACAGATTGTAATTACATTCTTTATGTTTTATGCATCTTCTGCACCATGTCGAACTCTCTAAAAAAATCGAGTGAAAATATTCACTCTTAAAAGAGTGAGTACAAAAAAGAGTGAATTTAGAGTGAAATTGGCGTGAATTTTGAGTGAAAATGTTCATTTTCACTCTTTTCATAGTGACCTCAAGGATCACTTCAAATTCTTCGAGTGATCCCTGAGGTCACTCCAAAATGAGTGAAAATTAACATTTTCACTCTAAATTTACTCCAATTTCACTCTAAATTCACTCTTTTTTTGTATTCACTCTTGTAAGAGTGAATATTTTCACTCGATTTTTTTTCTTTTTTTAGAGAGAGAGAACAAGAACTGTTGTGGGAGCCATGGAGCACCGGTTTTTCGTCGAATATCGATTACACCATTATAATTGTACCAACTCATTTTTAATTCATGTTCAATTACAAAACACACAAAAAAAGCTAAATAAAACTATAGTAAAGTCTCACAAATTTTGCTACTGCTGTATGGTTAGGGTGTAACTTTGGCTTGACCAGGGCCTGACAGTGCAAGGTCTGTATGTTTCTTTGATCAATTTTATCGTAAATGCATCAGTAAAGATAAGAATTATCACAATGCGAGTCTTCTGGAGAACAATTTATTTGGCAAAATGTAACCAATCAAATAGATTGATAAAGCAATAACGTTACAGTCAGGACTGACACCAATGGATAAAACAAAAGAGGAGGACCCGCAAAAGATTTACGTTGAAGACCACAATACGGCTTACTCTTGCATTTCAAAAACAAAATACATTGTTGAACGAAACTTTTTTGGGATATTGTCTTACGTGAATTTCAGAAACTTTTAAGCGAAAAACTTCAACTAAGTTCATGTACTTTTGATGGTTCTCCTAAGTGTCACGCATTAGGCTTGAGTCTCATGCCTCAGGGATCTTTCTCACGCTCACAAAAAACAAAAACAAAAACACATTGGCGGTAAAACAACAACAACAACAACAACGAACGAACATTCACAAAAAAATTATTTCCATCCGTCAATAAAAATAAGTCACACTTCGAGAAAAAGATCCAACACCAAAATTCCAAAATATCATAGATTTATCCAAAATTTCATAAATTTTGCATCTGTAATTGTCCGATTTGTCCTCAAACTTTCACTGATGTGTTCTCCTAATGTTGCTGCTTTCACTCAATCTACATTTCTCTTTGGGAGGCACCTTTGTCTACTCAGTTACGAATATATTTAGAGTAAAATCTTATTTCCTATTATGTTAACGCTATGGAGTAAGTGTTACATTTGCAGACATGGGCTCACAAGACGTTGCAGCAAAAAAATGCAAAATAAGGCCCATCCCTGCCGGGACTCGAACCCGGAACCTTTGAATTAGAAGTCCAATGCGCTAATCCATTGCGCCACAGGGACTTAGGCGAGTAAGGAGGTACCTAATAAGATAATAAATCCTAGAAACTAAGAAATGTTTGTCCTTTTCAGAGATTGGGGTACTGCGCTTCGCTTCAGAAAAATATAAGATGTTTCAGGACTTCCCAGACACACTGAACAAAAACTTGATAAGAAATTGTTCCAAATAGTACTGAAATATGTAGAGATTAATCAGCCAAACCATCATGCGCCTGCGCAATGTGGAGCATAACGTCGTGCAGCAACGTTCTGACGTCATTCGGAATCGTGATAAGTCCTGTTACTTTAGCTTTATTTTGCTAATTTGAGGGCCCTGTATGACGACTTTTATATGTTTAAGGGTGAGTTTTGTGACAGCATTGTTTCATATTTGTATTTGTTTGTTGTAATGGAAGGATGTTCGATAGGCCTACTGAAAGATAAACTGCGAATGACGCATACGCATTGAGCTTAGATTCTACAAAATTAATATTTGCTTAGTCCCGAATACTTCTTTTGACGTGGTACTTTACTACATTGCCATTGCTATGCATGCAGTTTCCCTTCAGTTCGCACTGGCTGCACTTCACGGAGATGAGATCACACAGCACAGTCAGACTAGAAAACCCGGCCCTAGAATAATAAAATCTAGACGCTAGACGTTCGATTCTACATAGACTCTACACGAAATATGGAACGAAAGCGAAAGAGTCTGCACTAGAACCACACTTCTTCTTCTACTTGCTAGACCTACATAGTTCTGTCTAGATACTGTGCCGAACCGGACGCCGACGGGGTGCGCTGGCTCTTGTTGGTGATCATTTGTTTATTGCGCGGAGCCGGAGAGAGTCAGTCAGATCCAGAGAGCATGATGAGAAGTTTACTTTTAAGAAACGAACAAGTTCATGAGTTAGGCTCCTCGAGTCCTAGCAACTAGTTGCTTTGCTCGTGGATGTAACAAAGGATTGCTGCTTTGATTAGTTGAAGGAGTCTTTGTTGTGATGCCCGTGACTGTTGTTAGTGTTGGTGAGTGCGTTCCAATCTGTGAATTTAGTTCTTTCGATGAATGAGTAGGGCAGCTCGGGGATTCTAGGCTGACTAGGGCCCTACAGTTTTTGTTTGTGGCAATGAGGATATAATTTAACGTACAACAGTTACAACAGTGACTAGATGATGACTTCTGGAGAACCCTTCAAACCGGACGCAGGGTTTTTCGAACTGGGATGGATAGGCGACCTGCAAGCACTTCACGGAATGTTGTGTATACTATACACAGCCCAGTCGCTGTACGTCGCAACACAGCGGATTAACAGCGTCTGGTCGGGCTAAATGTTGTGATGCCTTCTACTCTGACCTCTGCATTGGTGTTTCAGCAGTTCCCAGCCCAGCTCATGTTTCATATTCAATTGTTTACTAATGGCAAATGCTTCCATGACTACTGTACCTTGAGTAGTCACCTCTAACATTAACAAATCACACTGCTCTGTTTGCACAGCTTTCAACCTGTCTGTAGAGTCTGAGTGTGGTAATAGTGTGGCATAGTAATCTACTATACTAGTAATTATGGTCTTACAGCTACAGGGGACTTATACATCATATCTTTGATTCTGTTTTTATGATCATGTAGGTTTCGCCTTAGAAATGCGATGGTTTGTAGCAGTTGATTTACAGGACACATACAGTCCGTTATCATCTAGTCTAGTAGACATGCCATGTTCTAGCTCTGAGGGGAAAATGTAGATGGCAAGTCTTCCTGATGTAGTTACTGATAAAAGTAGACCTATTAATGACATGTTAACCATGTGGCATTCCTTGTACACTTGTCACAGTTAATCTGTGTACCAGTGTACACAATGAGCTTGTATGAATTATACAACATTCCCCCAAAGCCCACACTGGCACCCCATGGCCCCGACTCATGCCCCACCATTTACCCAGGACTCCCTCCCCAATGTGTGTGAGTGTGCACATCAATGTTAAGCTAGCAATGGTAAGGTAGTGTACAGTGCTGTCCAGAGTCAAAGAGAGGAAAGGCAGAATATTAAAATTGGGGGCGGTGGGCGCAGAACATAACTAATGAAGTCTTTTCAATTGATTTGAAGCATACTGCATTGGCAATGATCAACTCCAACTGAGATTCTTCAGCTAACTATATGTGTACTAAAGATCAAAGCTTTTCAAAATTTGTTGAGGGATTCTTGAATATTCTTGAGCTGGGCCAGCCCTCACACTCCCTTGATGTTATCTCAGTGACCATGCTACTGGGTTCTACAAAATGTATCTGTCTACTGCTATGGCCCCCGCCCCCATCACCCTCTCACTTTTCAGTCTCACACTCATCCCATGTATGGTGATCGCTGCTGCACTTGAATCATAATATTATTGCTAAATATTGTTTAAATGTACACTGACAGTTGTGTTTTTTCCTCTTCCCAAACCTGTTTTATTTGCTCATCTATACTTCACACTTGAATATTTTTGCACCATTAGTTTTCTTGTGTTCTTGTCATTTGCATCTTC
This sequence comes from Diadema antillarum, assembly GCF_040938485.1. Classification (NCBI taxonomy): domain Eukaryota; kingdom Metazoa; phylum Echinodermata; class Echinoidea; order Diadematoida; family Diadematidae; genus Diadema; species Diadema antillarum. Next base: position 1,300,145 of record NW_027271101.1, read on the forward strand.
TTTTTATAGACGAGTCTACAGACTGGACAGTGTAGCTGTCATTGTAAATTTGCTATAGGTCTAGGGATTTTAATACATTGATTTGCAGTGTGTAACATTTAGAGGGTGTCTTGAGGAGATTCAAAATGGAATATTTGGATTTGGGACTACACTTGAAAATGAAGTACGTGTACTAGAACTACAATTGTAGTCTGCTCTGTTTTTTATGCTCCTTGCAGTGAAAGCTCAGATTTGAGGCTCCAACAATGTGGTGGTACACTATAGCACATAGTGTATACCACCTGACCAGATGGTTTCCCAAGAACAACAGGATAAAGATGTAAGTTTTGTTTCCAAGGTGTTATGATGTTCTTGTTTTTTTTTTTTGATATCAGCCATATTTAGTATTGCTACTTGTGTTGTGTAGGAAAGATGCTTTTACTAAGTAAAGATTAGTGAACATGGAATTCGATTGAGTACAAGATGGAAGTACATGTATACATATAAACAAAGCAATGACACTGTAACTGGGTAGCCTGAGGGAATGTCTCGTGAGATTTCAAGGTGGCAGGTCAATGTTAAAACTGATAAAAGGTGAAACAATTGTAATGGAAAAGGTTACTTTAATAGATGGCTGGCATAATACAGGGCTGGACACTCACGGTACCGGTACCCATTTTTGTCCCCGCCGAACGAGTTCGAGCAGGGAACTATGAAACGGGCTCCGTACGTGTGTGTGTCCGTGTGTCCGTCTGTCTGTCCGTCCGTCCGTCTGTCTGTCTCCAGTGCGTCCGTGTGTGATCAAAATGTTCAATTTGCTACTTCTCTGTCATTTATGAGCCAATTTTGATTCTGTTTGCTTTATATGATAGCACTACATGGGAGCTTTGAAACTTTTTTTTTTTTTTTTTTTTTGTACTAGTCCGACCTGTCTGTAAGACCAATAGGTACTATATTGTACCACAAAATGCTTTTCGCCATTTTTTACTTGTCCATTCCTGAAAAACTTTACTAGTCTGACTGACTTTTTTACTGGTCCTGGACTGTTGGACCAATGCCAATGTGCAGGTTGCATTATAGTGCTACTCCTTTGCCATTTCTAACCCAATTTCATTTCCGTTTGCTTTATGTGATGGCACTACAGTCTGTAGGTGAGGGCTTCAAAACTTCTACACAGAATTTTGACCCTTGACTTCTTTGACCTTTGACCTTGATTTTTGACCTATATTGTACGTTGGCTACAAAATGCTCCTTTTGCCATTTCTAACCCGATTTCGATTCCGTTTTTTTGACCTTTGCCTTCTTTGACCTTTGACCTTGATTTTTTACCTATATTGTACATTGGCTACAAAATGCTACTCCTTTGCCATTTCTAACCCGATTTCGATTCCGTTTGCTTTTTGTGATGGCACTAGGTGAGGGCTTCAAAACTTCTACACAGAATTTTGACCTTTGACTTCTTTGACCATTGACCTTGATTTTTTACCGATATTGTACATTTTGCTACTAAATGCTACAACTGTACTTCCGGCGGGGACATATTTTACGCACCGCGTAATTTCTACTTTTCCTTGTTTTTTTTTGTACTAGTCCGACCTGTCTGTAAGACCAATAGGTACCCACTTTTTCCATTTTTTACTCGTCCATTCCTGAAAAATTTACTAGTCTGACTGATTTTTACTGGTCCTGGACTGTTGGACCAATGCCAATGTGCAGGTTGCATTATAGTGTTTTTTCTTTGTTTTGTTTTGTTTGTTTTCTTAGTCATATCTCACATTGGCTCTTGGTACACTGTAATTCATGTCAATTCTTGCACAGATAGAATATTTGTATGTTGATTAAATATGTTTGTGAGCAAACAAAAAGTAACCCATGGTGTGAAATGGCTGACAATTCAAAGCATGGTATAGTACACTTTGTAAGTACACATACATGCTTCTTCCAATTTATACTGGACAGGCAATGACAGATTGATTTCAGTAAGATTTTTAGTTTTATAGATACAGTGTATTCTCTTGATCAAATTTTGGTCAGTTATGTGTGTGTAGGAGCAGTACAGATGGAAGTTTAACTACACTTTTTTTTAAGAGCCTTCTCTGTAAGTGTTAATGAATTGAAGCTTTTAATTAGCTTGAAAGTAATTTCCAATAAAAAGCTGGCATTACAGATAATTCATGACATACATTTCATATTGACCCTGCAATTACTGATCAGTAGCAATATAATTAGTAGTGTTTTTTTCATATCCCACAGGAACTTTTTTACAGTCTGAATTCCTGATCTCTCTCCTTTCCACAGCCGGATTATGATCTTCCTGTTTGCATTTGCCCTGATATTTCCACAATTCTTTGTTCTTACAAGGTAAGACTCTTTTTCCATTAGATATTGAATGCAACGATCTCATTTGCCAATACCATGTTATATTTTTGACAATTATTTCTACCCATATTTGTACTTTAAAGGGATGAGGTGATGCCTTAGCGCTAAAAAAAAGCATTTTACTGTATCTGTACATGCCTTACAGTGGACTGCCGTTATAATGAAGTCCTCGGGACCGACAGTTTTCTTTCGTTATAATCGAATTTTGTTATAACCGATCAAATAAACAATAAAAAACATAGGGTAGATAATGTTGCAGTCTGAATTTTTATTTCGTTGTAACCTGTATTTCGTTACGAACCTGTGCGTTGTAATGGGAGTACACTGTACTGTGAAGCAGTTCAGCAGAAACTTGTTCTGAGCTATTCTCATAAGCCATCTTCATTTCATAAGAGCAGACACTTACAAACACAATGGCACAATGACACACACACACACACACACACACACACACACACACACACACACACACACACACACTCAAAGAAAAAACAGTAGAGAAAGCTCCGTAGAGTCTGTAGACTGCTTACGACCCAATATAATAAATCTATGGCGTGGAGTCACCTATACAGCTTGTTGTGGGCAAGAGCAGAGCTGCCAACTAGTACTGATTTTCAGTAATTTCTACTGAAATTGGGAAAGAATACTAAAGGTTACAAGCAAATTACTGATTTTAGAAATCATTGTCTGTGATGTATTCTATTGCACTGTTGAGGATTACTGATTTTCACTAAAAAAAGTTGCAAATTACTGATTTTCAGCCATCAAAGTACTGAAAGGCTTTTACAAAAGTTGGTAGCTCTGCAAGAGGATAATGAATGGCTATTGTGGAGACTTTGATTATTTCTTTGAATATGAAACAGAAGACGATAATCCTATGTTCATGTTTCTCTACCCCAAGGGAACATTCGTCAAGATATTGTGGCCAGCACCTCTTTGATCTGCTCATTGTGTCCATAGTTTTCACATTCTGCATGACAGGTGAGTTTCATGAGTGTAGTAATTCATTTCTGTCAGGTTTTAGTGAAGGGACTGTACACTAATGGTTGAGGTGAGGATTCAGCTGGTATCGTTTTTCAAGATATCTAGAGACCACTCTATGAAATGTTAAAGAGCATGCAATTCTAAGGAGAATCAAAAGTTTATTTGATGAAAATCGGTTTTGAAATACTGTGATATCTAAAAACTTTAAAGCAAAGCAATCCTAATAAAAGGTGGGTCCCGCCTTTTATTACGATTGCTCTGTTTTGGACATCTCAGCAATTTCAAAACCAATTCTCATCAAATAAATGTTGAATCCCTCTTTGAATTACATGTTCTTTCATACTATTAGAGGTTTCTCGTTCTCTCACCCCCCAAAAATTGTGAAACCTAAAGTTAGGTCTCAACCAATATTATACGATCCCTTTAACGATATCTCATAGGCGTATCCATTGCACCTTCAGACTTTTTTGCCAATATGTGGCAAACAGCGACAACAGTAGTGACAGCAAAGGAAACTCCAACTAAAACAACACTCAAGTTGATACTTTTGCCATGTGTAATTACATCCGACAGTCTTGGTTTCAGTACATTCAAAGTTATTTAAGTGTTTTGTTGTGTGTAAGTTACCATGGTGTAAGTGAGTTTGCCATAATACATGAGCTCAGTATTAGGTACCTCAGTGGAGACAGTTACGTTACTTACCATTCTCTCCTCTGAAATTTACAGACTATACTAGATCCTTTGATTTTTATTCTGCTTAACATGATGCAGAATGCTACAGTTTTGACATTATTTGTTTTAGACAAGAGAGTTAAGTCTTCATTAAATAAGCCAGTTCACCGTTACAATCTGAGCATATGCAGGCAATGTCCATTGCATGCCTTGTAAACTTACATATTTAAAGAACAGTATAGGTCTGCTTGAAAAATACATGTACACATATGTTACGTATCCTATGTGCACAGATGAACTAGATCAGTGTCTGCATGTACGTTCAGTATTTATTCTTTTTTCAACCAAATTGACATACGACATTCATGCAACACGCACAGATGTAAATTGACACTTCGTGTTTGGCTGTTTTCAATTACTCTCCTGATTAAAAGAGTAATTAAGGTTTTTTAAAAGTCTGTGGTTCAGAGATCCTACACTGCTAACTGTGAACTGGCTTATAAGAATACATATACATTCAAACCTGTCTATAGCGGCCACCCAAGGGAGACGAAACAAGTGGCCATCATAGACAGGTGGCCGCTATAGACAGGTTATCCAACTTTGTGTGCATTGCCTATTGTACATGTACATGTATCATCGTTGTATCTGTATAAAGTATTCACATGTGCATACACTATATGTGTATAACATATGCACATGTGTGTTTCATGCATTCGACAATGGCGGCATTTATCACCGGTTGCACAGTAGCGTGTGTACAGTCATGAAGAAAGCTAAACACTAGTGCATTACTGTGACTGAATTTGTGATGAATGCAGCGGTGGTGATCACTGAACGTTGCCCAATAATGACTGGCATGGCCACAAAGCAGAAAAACACACTGAATTATCGGCTCCGCTACGGCTCCATGGGGTCTGAGGCTGCTATAGAGAGGTTAAAGTCTACTGTGGGAAACAAAAATTTGTGGCCGGTGGCCGCGTTAGACAGGTGGCTGCTATACACAGGGTCTTTAACATAGTGGGGTAGCTTAGTGAAATTATCGTGACACGGCGGACAAAAGCATGATTTTTTCACCAAAGGTACTTCATGACGTACCTTCTCAAAAAATAGGGTGCTCCAAAAAAATTGATGCTGGGAAGGAGGTCAGAGGTCAAAGGTCAATGAACTTTATTTGTGAAATAGGTTTTTTGGCTATTTCTCAAGTCAGGAATATCCAATCTGGATAAAACTTGGCAGGAAGAATATTGAGAACAAGTAAGATATTTTGATTGAATTTGGAGTGAATTTTCCAAAGGTCAAAGGTCAAAGGTCAATGAACTTTTTCTAAAAATCATGTTTTTGTTTATTTCTCCAGGTAGGAAGATTCAATTTTCACAAAATTTGATATGAACGTTATATAGAAGGTACCAAGAGTATAAAGCAGGGGTCAAATATAATTGTTGATTTTTACGTTGCCATGGCAACCCAAAAATAGGATTTGTAGTTGAAGTTAGTTACAGGAGGCTATTTTTCAGTTTGGAAGAGATTCCATGTGAATAGGTACAACTGATCGACGGGATGTATAGAGGTTTGAAATACTTTTGATTAGTGTTAAGTGGTACGTTGCCATGGCAACTACATATATAGATTTTGGTTAAACTTAAAGGAGACTTTAGAACGTCCATGAATTTGAAGAGATTTCCATCAGGGTTGGTATAATTGATCAACAAAAAGTCGCCAGACAAAGATTTTTCACCTTCATAGCATGTGGGTTGAGTGAATGCAGCAACAATAGTAGAACACATCAGTGAGAGTTTTGAGGAAAATTGGACAATCCGTTCTAAAGTTATGAATTTTTGAAGTTTCTGCTCAGTCGAGGCTGGATGAGAAGACTACTGTACCTTGTAACGTCACATGTGTACAACGATATAAAGAATGAATAAACAAAATTCAAAATGTTTTCACTTACAAAAGGATACTCGACTTCTCTTTCAGAAGGCAGGGGGAATAATATTACCCTTAACATGCGTCAGTAGCAAGTCAAAGAAATGTGAACTTTACTCAAAAAGTATGGTTTTGTGAAATTCTCTTTTTATATTCCTTACAATGTGCGCATGTGACATCATACACTGTGGTAGTCTTTTCATCCAGCCGCGACTGTGCAGACATTTTAAAAAATCATAACTTTTGAACGGATTGTGCGATTTTTTCCAAGCTTTCTGTGATGTGTCCTACTAATATTGTTGTATTCACTCAATCCACGTGCGCATGAAGGTGGACTTGTCCTTGAAGGACAGCTTCTGAAAGAGCAGACTCTAAGTTTTAAAATGATGTATCACTCAATTCAAATGGATTCCCCTAACCTATCTGAATAATAATACCGGTACTGGAAAGAAAGCACACACTCTGGATAAGTATGAACTGAGAAAAGAGGCTGCATTGTCTATTGTAGCGTTTAATCTTTAAAAAGCTGTCTCATGTCATTATGTTCGTCTTTTCTTTCCCCCCCCCCCCCCTCAAATTTTCATTTGAGTTTGTCATTATTAATTTTTGATGATAAGAACGATGCCACAAGGCATTGTTTCGTAAAAATGCTTCAACTGCTCCTTCAGGTCCAAAATCTACATCAATATAATATATAATTTTCCTGATCTCCTCAACATTTTTCCAAAAATAAAGCATACACCTTTTATGCCTTGAGTCCTCCTTTTTGTGGACAATTAAAGGCAAAAACCCAGAATTAGTGCTTGAAAATAATATTATTCTTAAGTGTGAGTTACGGATAGAAAGAACCTCTGTTTAAAAAAGAATGAATCTGTATATATATCAATGTTAAGTATTGTTAATAACACAAAATGTGAACAATATTTTTATAATAAAATGTTTCCAGACTAAACCATCCGAAATTTATACTTTAATGAGAAAAATACTGATATCTCCTTATATGTTTGCTTTGATTGCAAAAACTGTATGGGAGGATGTCTTGTGATACAACAGGGGGCATTTCATGAAGCAGTTTGGTCGGATATTTTTCTGACAAACTGTTACAAGCTACAGAAATCCTTGCATCTGATTGACAGAGAGCAAATTTGTCTGACAACTTGTCGGACAAAATGCTTCATGAAATGCCCCCAGACCTACACATATTATGCATGAAATGTGATATCCTGAAATTTTTTTTTTCAAGTCACTCTCCCAAAAGTATACATAGGACCTTTAAGTTTTTCTTGTGTTTGTTCCTGGCAGAGTACTAGTACACAAACTCTCCAATCCATGGTGACCTAACGGGAATTAAGGAAATTAAAATGAATATACTGAAAACCAAAACTACGGATACCATTAACTTACTTCATTCTTCTCTCCCCACCCCATCCCACCCCTTCTTTTTGGTTTCTTGATATACAAGTAGATCTAGCTGACTTTGATAATTGTCATTATGTAACATCATCTTCAATCGACAAGGCGATAAAACTTAACAATCATATGCTGCTGGACTATTAGGGGTTAGTTGAACGATTGTTGTTTTTAATGTACCATACTTTTTCCTCCTATCAATCACATGTATTTTGGGTGGAATGTACTTTGACATAAAGCATCATAGAATCAACCGCCTTTGGGGTCGGGAATTTTGTCATATTATATTGTGATTTAGATTCTGCTCTATGCCGATTTTGTTTTATTTTTATCAACTTTGTAAACTTCCCCATAGACTTTGTTCACAAGCCAACTACATCCCACCCCCTTTGGATAATGTGAACCGATCAAACATTGCCTTTACTTTTGAATAACATGTCTATACATAGCTATCAGACCAAAAATATTCAAACCGCTTTAAGTCTTTATGAGTGAAATTACAAATATAAATATATATTTAAAAATATTCAAATTGTCTAAGTTCAACTTCATCTGTGAATTTTACCCTTTTTTAACATTTGAATGACCCCCATAAGAAATAAGAAACATATAGAGAGGGGAAGTGCGGACTATAAAAATTGCTTGCGGGAACCGGGTAATCCGTGCGCTAATATGGAATTCACACAATCGTGGAGGAAATGGGTTAAATTTGTTTGGAAATATGTAGGGCAATACCCAAAACCTTCAGTTCTCAATGGAATATGCAGCTCTTCTACTTGTAAACTAGTGGTACTAGGAGAAAAAATGAGCTGTGACATACGTCCTACACCTGGTTCAGTCATTGCCCAAGATTTAAAGTATCTGAGCCAGAGTCACACGTCACTCTTTGCCATTTCTCTACAGGAGGTAGACAGTACTAAAAAAGATCCTTTACCAGAAATAATATCAAATCATTTAATGAAAAGGTGCTTAAGAAAACTGGACTGTTCCAACACACCTCCCTCAGGTCTGCAACACAGACTAAACCACTTGTTACTATAGGAAAATCAGTAAAAACGGTGTATTATTGTAAACATGCACATAATATGTTGTATTAAGGGTCTAAATTTTAAGACTAGCAACCATGTACATTGCATTGCATTGTACAGAAACCTGGCGAATGCCCTGTGTATAGTCTTTGAATTCAGACATTATTGTTATGTACAAATTAAGGGTAATTTCTCATTTTTTCTGTTGGCAGATTTCTTGGAGCACCCCCTAATTTTGATCCTCATATATATACAAGTGTCTGAGGAAAAAATGACACTTTTGTCCGGCGTGTCACGATTATCAGTATATTTGTCACTAAGCCACCCCACTAACAGGGCTTTTCTCTCGGGGGGGATTTTCCGGTGGCTGCTATAGACAGATGGCTGCTATAGACAGGTGGCCACTAAGGCAGGTTTGACTGTATACATGTATGTGAAAAATGAATGCATGGTGTGTTTTTGTTGTGTTGAAATATAAATGCTTTCAATATAATTCAGCTTGTTTTCAAACAAAATTTGCTGAAGTCATATGTGGTGTTTAACTTACATCACCTAATATGATATATCATATGGGCCACTCCATTAAATAATGAAATGCCAATTTTTCACCCAGGATTCGTCGTGCTCTTCTCCGTGATGGACCCTGTGCCGTTTGAGGTTAAGCTGGTCTTCCACATCTTTGGTGGTCTGTCGTTTGCCATCGGACTCATTCTGACCATCTTCACCTCAATGGCTATAGAATGTGTAAGTGTTTCTCTCTCACACACACACTCACTCTTTTACTCTGCCTCTGTTTGGATTGCTAGTTTTATTGCAAAAAAAAAAAAGAGGTCAAATACAGTGTACTGTAATGCAAGAAATATTCGTGGCATGAAATTTTCACGAATTGGAGATGCTTGCCTTTTTTGCAACTTGAAATTTTTGCGAATTGCCACTGGCATCCAATGCATTTGAATATAAACAAGAACTTTCAACTGCATTTTAATCTTGCAAATCTTGGCTCTCGCTAAATTTCGCAGAATTAAAATGCATGATGGTTTTACAGAAATCCCATTGTAATGAAGACAGTTATATCATAATTCTCTTTGCAACAAAGTAAAAACCAAGTTCCCCGAAAATTATTGTCTTTGCAACGTTGTGTACTCTACTGTTCGATATAATGAAAGAAAACATCCTGAAGATTTTTGTTGAAATAGATGTCCCCCGTATAACAGAGAGAAACAAACACAGCATGTACATTGCAAATCTTTGCCCTTCTGGAACAATTCAAAATAAAGCTTTACAAAGTGTATGTGCAAAACTTCAACATGTTGAAGACAAGTCCCGAGAATGCTCAGGCAGGTGACTATGGGAAATGCATGTTTTAGCAAAATCAGTCCATCCTCAACGGGTTAAAGTCGATTGAAAAGAAATATGCTTCAGGGCTGGTATTTCACTAGGCGACAATGTTGTTGGTGATGATACCATTTTGCTATGATATCATGATACCATGTTTTTTATGATATTTCAGTTGTTCTAAAAAGTGAGATTCTTTTGGAATTTGCACCTTTCAGCTGTGGTAATGTACAGTGTAATGTAACCTGTGTGTGTGTGTGGGGGGGGGGGGGGGGGTTAAGGTAACAAGAAGCAGTCGTTGAGTGCTGGCAGTTTTTGCTTCAATAGTGAGAGTGAAAGCATCAAAACATGTACAGAGATGTTAAGTTTGTGTGGTCTCTTGATAGGAGACTTGTTTGTGTATTTATGGGGGCTGTTTGATTTTGAAGGTATTGTTTACTATTAGGAGCAGTGATTTGAAAATGTTCAGGTTACTGTATACGCCATATATTTCGCGAGTCTAAATTTTCGCGAATCCGAAATTCCCGTCGATTTTGCGAGTGGTTAAATTTGCTCATGGAGTCCTATACTGAACGAAGAAATGTACACGCGTACGTAACATTCACATCGGGGATCAGAGTCAATATTTTCGCGTGTCTTTAATTTCGCAAATAGCACCTGACTCACAAAATTCGCGAAAATAAAAACCTCGCGAAATATTCGGCATATACAGTATCACATTTGATGCATTATAGGTTAGTTGTATCACAAAACATCCTACCATATAGAAATTTTGCAACATATCCTAAAATATAAGGAGTTATAACTGTTTTTCCTCAGTAAACTATAACTGTAGATGGTTTATTCTAGAAACAATTTTATTATAACTATTGTTCATATTTGGTATATTTGACAATAATTAACATGGATTTTACTGATTACCATTTTTACATTGGTTGTGTCTATCCCTAACTCATAGAGCTATTTTTAAGCACTGAAACTGGGTTTTTGTTTCGTCTGCATATGGTTAATGATGCCTTTAATTAGCCTACATCAGGAAGGAGATCTCCATGCAACCTTGAGTCATAAGAGGAAATGCATACCATGGTACCTAGATTCTGCAGCGTAGGTTTGTTATCATCAGCATGTTGTTGATTGTCTGTGACTGGTAAACCTGCCACAACATCCACTGTGGAGGGTTTGTTTCGGTATTGAAACTGCTAGTTTGAAACCACGCTCTACAGATTATTATACCCCCACCCACACATAGTGTGTAGGGGGGGTATATAGGAATCACTCTGAGGTCGGGTGGCCGGTCGGTCGGTCGGTCGGTCGGTCGGTCGGTCGGTCGGGCGGGCGGTCGGGCGGTCGGGCGGTCGGTCCGTTGCAAAATCTTGTGGATCGAACTCCTCTCTCATTTTTTGAGCAATTGACCCCAAATTTGGCATGTGTGACCACTATCAAAGGTAGATGTGCAAGACACCTTTTTCGTTAGTATCGTGTAATGCGTTGCCATGGCAACGGCATATTTTCATAAAAACTTGTGGATCGAACTACTCTCTCATTTTTTAACCAATTTACCCCAAATTTAGCATGTGTGACCGCTATCTAAGGAAGATGTGCAAGACACCTTTTTCGTTAGTATTGCACAATGGGTTGCCATGGCAACGGCAAATTTTAAAGAAATCTTGCAAAATTTTGTGGATCGAACTCCTCTCTCATTTTTTGAGCAATTGACCTCAAATTTGGCATGTGTGACCGCTATCAAAGGTAGATGTGCAAGACACCTTTTTCGTTAATATCGCATAATGCGTTGCCATGGCAACGGCAAATTTTCCTAAAATCTTGTGGATCGAACAACTGTCTTCTTGAGCAATTAATTTCAAATTTGGCATGTGTGACTGCTACCACAGGCCGATGTGCAAGACACCTTTTTCATTAGTATTTCATACTGCGTTGCCATGGCAACGGCAGATTTTCATAAAAATCTTACAAAATGTTGTGGATCGAACTACTCTCTCAGTTTTGTGACAATTCAGTTTGAATTTGGGATATGTGATCAATGTACTATATAGTTGTGCCAAAACATCTTTGGTGTGTGCGTTAAAAAATCTGTTACCATGGCAACGGCAGTTTTTTTTTTAAACCAATCATACAAAAATGTGTAGATAAATCTCACTCCTTCAGTTTTTAAGTATATGGCTCGAAAATTGGCACATGTGACCACTGTGGTACGTAGATGTGCGTACTTACTCTTTCGTCATTGGTGATCAATGTGTTGCCATGGTAACGGCATAGTTTGAATGAAAATCAAATGAAAATATTGTGGATTCAGATAACTCCCTCAATCTTTGAGCATTTGGCTTGAAATTTGGCACATGTGACCACTATATAGTATATGGATGTGTAAACTTAATCATTCGTCAGTGATGAACAATGCGTTGCCATGGTAACGAGTTTTTTTTACCGAAAAGCTTACAGAAATATTGTGGATTCGGCTAACTCCCGTAGTCTGTGAGCATTTAGCTTGAAATTTGGCACACATAACCACTGTGGTACGTAGATGTGTAAACTTAATCTTTCGTCAGTGGTGATCAGTGTGTTGCCATGGTAACGGCATATTTTGAATGAAAATCATACAAAAATATTGTGGATTCAGTTAACTCCCTCAGTCTTTGAGCATTTGGCTTGAAATTTGGCACATGTAACCACTATAGCATATAGATGTGCAAACTTAATCTTTCGTCAGTGGTGAACAATGCGTTGCCATGGTAACAGCATCTTTTCACTAAAATGCGTACAAAAATATTGTGGATTCAGGTAATTACCTCAGTCTTTGAGCATTTAGCTTGAAATTTGACACATGTGACCACTATAGTACGTAGATGTTCAAACTTAACCATTTGTTAATGTTGATCAATGCGTTTCCATGGTAACAGCATATTTTGAATGAAAATCGTACAAAAATATTGTGGATTCAGGTAACTCCCTCAGTCTTTGAGCATTTGGCTTGAAATTTGGCACATGCAACCACTATAGTACAGAGATATGCAAACTTCGTATTTCATCATTGTGGAACAATGTGTTGCCATGGTAACAGTGCATTTTGAATGAAAATCATGCAAACATTTTGATTCTCCTAACTCTCTGTGTTATAGCATTTTGGCTTCAAATTTGGCATATGTTACCTCTACATTACGTAGATGTGCAAAAAATCTTTTGTCAGTGTTGAAAATGTGTTGCCATGGTAACAATATATTTTGAATGAAAATGATACACTGGTATTGTGAATTCAACTAAGCCCCTCAGCCTTTTATCATTTGGCTTGAAATTGCACATGTAACGGCTATTGTGCAAACTTCATTTTTTCTTAATGTCCAACATTGTGTTGCCATGATAACACACAATTTTTAATGAAAACCATACAAATTGTCAGTTTATTTATCTTGCTCACTCAGTTTTTGAGCACTTGACTTGAGATGTGGGACATATGACTAACAGTGAGCAATACATTTATTCACTTCTGAACAGTGCATTGCCATGGTAACATTTTTTGCTATTAAAAAATTAAAAAGAAATTAGTCCTGGTTGAGCTAATTCCCTCAGTTGTGGGTGGGGGTATATTAATCACAATGAGTGATAGTTCTAGTTTTCTTGTGTTCATGTATGTCACACTCTATTGCCTGTAAAGTTGAAGGAACTTTTGAACATAAATATGATTTATTAACTATGATGGAAAAAAATGATGATGTTGATGATAATCATGTAAATGCTGTCGTCCAAACTATCGTCTCATTGGTAGATTCTGTTTTTGGCGCCATTTTAAAGAAGGCAGGTAGTTGGACTCTGGAGTGAGTTGCTGCTCTGACACGGTCTATTTTAGACTACTACAAGTGCCAAAGTCTGGAATCTAGACTAGAGCTGTTCATGCCGTGTCTGTACAAAGAAATGTACATTGCGCCCTCACTCTTCTCACTCAGTATGACTTGAAGATTGAAGTATGCTTATGGATACATAATCTAACTAGCTATATGACAGATGTACATGTGGTTATTCTTGTATTCACTGGCATAAATTTGAAGTACTAGTACATGTAGTACAGTCAACCTTGCCCAAGTCGAATCTATTTGGACTGAAGAAATAGGTTTGACTTTAAAACAGAAAATCTGACCTATGAGGGACTAAAATCAATAGACTATAAAGAGAAGAGGACTTGAAAAGACCTTTGACTTAGACAATTATTTAACTTAATGCGAGATTGACTTAAGCAAGGTTGACTGTATGACATTTTTTTTTCCCCCCAGTACCGGTTTGCCAGTTCATTTCTTTGAGATACTGGATAAGAACAAACCTCTCTGGTTGAGTGTGATATCTGTTGCTGGATAATCAAGTTTCAATCATGTTGGTTTGAATTCACAGAAAAACAGTACTGTGGAGCTGTACTACCTTTCTTTGGCTTCATGTATCTTGTGTATGCTGGCAACAGGTGAGAAAACATTCTCTTAACTCTATTTCTGCCATGTGTGATTCTTGCGGTATTCCATTTTGAGCCATAAAATAATGCACTTTTCCTCCTGCTATTTGTCTCACACCTGTAAATGGATTAGACCATCTCAAGCACAATCACTTTGATGAATCAAGATATTAACGATAAACCGGGGACAGAAGTACTTGAAAAATAAGCTATTGTAGCTTAATGGAAACTTATGAGGTGTGGCAGATGAAGGTGAATTGGGGTGCAAAATGCACCTATGTAGTGGAATGGACACATTTTCCTCATTTGTTGTGGTCTTTTCAAATTTCAAGACTGAAGTGAAACAAGTTGGCTTTGTCAGCAAAGAAAAGACTGTGGATGTTCAAATCAGCAAAGAGAGTGCATCTTAAAGTGTTACTTCAGGGAAGAAATTTACATCTTAAAGTTGATTTGATCAATGGGGAAATACTTTTATCAAAGTTCTGAACAGTCCTATGTATAAAAGCTGCTACAGACAAGAAATTTCGTATAGCAATCATGAAATTTGTGATGCAATACCAGGAACAATATTCCCTGCATTTGTATGTTTCTCATCATGTGTAAATGAATGATATGAAGTTGTGAAATCTGTTGAATAGCTACATGTCAGTCATTGTTCTCCGTTTCTCTGCGTTTGGCTCCTCCCTCAGTGTTCATCGTCCTCATGCTGCCCTTCTGGCTCATCAACCACTTCTACCCCGGCTCCGTCCTGGACCGGAAGCAGCGCACAGGAGTCTGCTACGAGCCAACGAACTGCTGCTCGTGCCTCTGGCATATCTAGGATCAGCTGCGGGACCACATGCTCGCGTGAGGAAGAGGGTGGGGGGGGGGGGGGGTGGGAGAGGGGATGGTCTTGTCAAATTTTGGTTTCCAAGAGTACGACAAAGGCCGCATATGATACTCATTACCAGGTAATGATGTTATTATCAAAAACCTGGCCATGAAAAAAAGAAAAAGAAAATAGAAGCAAACCAAATGACTGTCCTCCCAGGTAGTTGTTGCTCTGGTTACCAGTGCTCAGTAAATGCATCAGAACATATATGTAATTGGTGGACTGACTGCTTGGGTGTGTATGTGTGTGTGTATGTGTGTGTGATATAGCCACTACCCTGGCCATGTTGGGACTGTGAATGCACAAATCTGTCTGGGCGTAATGGCCCGAATTCATGAAAGTGGTACAAATTTAAACCAGGGCTTATGCAAATTTCTTTTGTGTAAAAACATTGACAGATTGCGTATGCCAACAGACATACAGTAACAAATGCTCATTGATACGCTCTTGTCAGAGGTACGCCTATTTCATGCCTATTTCAGACCATGGTTTAAATTTGTACCATGGTCTAGGTTTAAACCAGGTTTAAACCTGTACCATGGTCTAGGTTTAAACCAGGTTTAAACCACCTTCGTGAATTTAGGCCAATGAGTTTGATATCAGTACTCAGTGATTTGTCGCAATGTGCCCGAAATCCGTTCTGAACTCCCTGCCAGCCTGTATATACACGTTTAAAATGAGTAATATGTTGATTCTGTGGTCCTAAGAGGGATAATCCTTTGACGGCCATGTTGATATGGTGTCATATAGGAAACAGTTACTGGTCCCACCAAGGCAGTCTTAGTGACAATCTATTTCCTCAAAACCATTCTAGACCCAAGAGTTGAAAGAGCGTTGTCTTTACTGTTGAAAAAACAGCACACCGTAGTTCTGGGGGGCATTTCATGAAGCCTTTTGTGGGATATTTTTTCTGACATATTTGCTCTCAGCCAGTCAGATGCAAGGATTTCAGTAGCTTATGACAGTTTGTCAGAAAAATTATCTGACAGAACGCTTCACAAAATGCCCCCTGGCCAGTTTGTAAAACAACAACAATGACAACAAAAGCAAAACACAAACACAGCAGCTTAACCCTAAAAAGACTGGGCTATTTTGATGCCTAGCAAGACTGGGGGGGGGGGGGGGGGGGGGGCTGAATGAGCCCCCCCCTCAAGATCTTGGCCGTTGACCGCATGATCGCAAGGAAAATTAGCACGCACATCACCCACAAGGTAATCTACAAAACTGAATAGGTAATTATTCCGTAATTATTCAAATTTGTTTTTAATAAACTATCTATTATGTAAGAATTGGCTGTAAATCTGTAAATAAAAGTCCATTTCTGCTAATTTTTGGTCGAGGTACTCTTTTTAGGATTCTTATTGAATGTACATCAAAAAATGGTGGTGTTGAAATTTTTTGTCTTATGTATTTTATTGTTTTTAAAATTTCTTATGTATTTCACTGTTTTCATGTTTTTGATTTTAATTGGTTTTTTTTCGATGGAAATCATCGGCGACACTATTCCGATCATAAACAACATGAAATTAATTGATTTTAATCAGCAAAAGTAAAAGTAATGATACATTTATGAATTTTGGCTAGAAACAGAATTTGCATTGGATTTGTACATGAAATCACGTTTTTGAGCAATTTCGGGTCTGACATGCACTTACAAAATATTGCATAACTTCAGAACCACGTACCCGGGCGTCGCGAATTTGGTCTCAAAAATTGCGCAAGACTTCAAAGGAAAAAGACATGAAAAGTCACGGCGCGAGATTTTCACGATAGGGGCCTACAGATTTATCGTGAAAAATGTCGGGGGGAGGGGGGCAAAAAGCCCCCCCCCCCCCTCGATTCTTTTTAGGGTTAAGGGGGCTAATTCATGCCCTTTATCTGTGTGTCAAATTTGTGCCTAATATCAAATAAAATGAGGCTATTTTCCAGAAAGTGATCATGTGTGTGTGTGTGTGTGCAGGTTCGTGATGAGATACATAGGAACCCTTTTATATTGTGATACTTGGGACCCATGAAATTTCTGTGTTATATCATGGATGCAAACAAAAGAATATGTCGTACATGTATGGAGGAAGAAAGGTTTGCGGTAACACCATGTGTATGTAGTCCTTGCAGGGACCATTGCTTAGTGAAAGAAGAGCCTGGAGAGAGGAGAATTGATGAGGAATTCCACCTGTAAGATAACCTCATTATATCAGGTATTTCGCTGTATCTAACCAGGGAGGTGGGAATCTTTAAAGAGGTTCCGAATCTAGGTTCCACTCTGTTTGAGAGAGATTCTGCAAGTCATGATTAAAAAGTGCCTTGTTGTTGTGTATACTGACAGAATATAGAGGACTTTTGTCAATGTCTGCGTGTACAAAATTGTGCAGATAGAGTAGTGCTATTTTTGTGTAGTATATGGTAGTTTAGCATGTAAACATTTGTTTATAGAACAATGCTGTATTCACCTTCATGTTTTCTGTGACAAGAGAAACTGCATTTTGTGTGTGTGTTGTGTAAATATCTATTTTTGATGAAAAACTGTTTGTATATTTATTGATTTGCTTATGTGATTATGGAGTACATATTATCAACTTCTTAATAATAGATATATATTCCATCAAGTGTGCAGATTTTTTGATCATTTGATGGAATTAATCACAAACATAGAGCAACTCGATTGTATTCTTTGACTACACCTTGATTTCCAACTACTAGCTGTGCTTTCAAATTCTATATTTGAATCATGATTGCTCAAAGAATTTTGTACTGTAAAAAAGCATGAAATAAAGAGTTAAGATATTGTGTATAAAGCATCAATTTAGATACATACTTATCACCTTTGTCTTTCTCAATCAGCACAATATTCCATGTGCAGTATTGTTGAACAGCCAGCGTACAGTAGAAACTCAATATAAGTAAATCCTTTGGACCAAGACAATTTGTTCTTTATATCAGATATTTTGTTTTGATATCAGTAGTCAGTAAACAATTCAAAACAAAGGAAATAAATTTATTCGGTCTGGAGAAATTAGTTTGTTATATCAAGTATTTTGCTGTAACAGATCTCTTTATATCGAGTTTCAAATGTAATTGATATTTTGATTCAATGTGTTACTGCCCAATGGCCATGAGGAACAAGTTTGCCTTTTATTCAAGCAAGCAAAGTCTCAAGTGGTCCGTCCTCATTTTGATGTTGTAAGTGACATTTTATCTCAAAAGGGGCCTGGTGGGGATCTAAGGGTCTCGGGTACATCTGGCAGAATTTCCTTCGCTGCCTTACAGCTGCTGTGGTTTTCTCATTCATCTGTCATTGCTCTTGTTCTGAAGGTTCCGCACACTTCGATTACACATTTTGTGGGGCTGGATGTGAGCAGGAATGTCAGGTTCTCTATGATAACCAATCATACGTTCTATCATGCTAGGCATGTAATACTTACCATGTTTTCCGATCGGCAAAGCAGTGCTCGTGTCCATGACTCAATACTGTTTCCATTGATTATATGGCACTATTGATTCACATTTGTTGTATGGATTATCAGAAGCTAAAACAACAATAGATGTTGAAAGGAGAGAAATGTGTAAGTAAAGCTTAAAACCATACTTGTAAGAATCATGAATAAGCTTTTTATAATTACTGTAGAAAAAAAAAATGCAGAAGTGATTTTTCTTTGTGTCTGACCGGGCATTAGACCAGTGGTTAGCAATGTCTGAGTAACTGCAGAATTTCTGTTAACATGTAGAGAAAACCCGACAAATCTGAGATATTACAGCTGCATGTAAAAGGTGTGCATCACATAATGAAGTTTTAGCAAACAAAATTATTGTACATTGTATTAAACACAAAATAGAAATTTGTATAGAAATTTATTGTATACTTATTCCTCATGTAACTGTTTTTACCTTATGAAAGTGTATTCCTCAAATGAACTCATTTTAACTGTTCCAGAGGTCCACCAGGCCATAAAAACTCCTACAACTCCCTGACCTGCCTGTGTGCACTTGGATATGGAATCACTCCTTGTGTCAAGTTTCGTTTCCTCCAGATATATCCTGCGGCCTTGTGAAGTGCAGAATAGAAAAGTGTAATTTGATATTACATGTATTCAGACATGAAATAGGTACCAGCGCATGGTATGTTTATATAGCTGTATGTAGCCCTGTAGGAAAATATGTATGTGTATATTTCAAGATCATGTAAATACCTTAATGATATATATTTTATAATGAAGGTGACATTCTGTTTATTATGAGTGTAAATTGTTTGATTTCACCATTCCGTCCCTTTTCTATTACGTGTTCTCTGTATAGGAAGCTTTTGTAAATTGCAGTGCTGTAAATGACAAAAGATTGTTAATAGATCACATGTGATCTCAAGTGCTTGTCTCCTCAGTAACAAGTCATGGTGTATTGATTCTCTTTGTAGATTTCATATTTTGATATTTTTTAAATAGTGTGTTTTAATTTTTGAAATTTGAATTTGTGGTCCTCATGTTTCTCTCTGAGAGGTCATTGCATCAAGTCATACGTTTTGTGGGTAACGAAACACTTCTGATTTACCAGTAAAATCACAGAAGCTCATGGAGCTAGGAATCATGTTGAGGGTAACCATCAGAGTCCTCAGACAAGTGTGTAAGAGCATGTCTTTCATTTGTTTCAGTAGAAAAACAAGAAAACCCATCATATTATAAACAAGACAAGATGCCAAGTGTATCAGTGACTTGTCGGTCTTGTTCTTTATACTCTCGTACGTAGACATGAGCTAGACTTCACAATTATATTTAATCAAGGATTTGCAAGAGGAAAATAAGACACGTTTGTTAATTGTGAGTTTCATTGTAAAGAACAAATGAAGAGTTTGTTCGCAAAAACCGATAAGTCCATATTTGCCAAATGGAGATATTTGCGATTAAAGGTCAAGAAAAATAAAGAGAATAATAAGAAATTTTTTGCTTCTTTTGACCATAACTTCAAAAATGTACCTTTATATGTAATGACCAATATATCATTTAAAAGGTATTATTTTGTACTTTCTGACAGAGACCGTATTTCACAATCTTCAAAAATGGACTTATCGGTTTTTGTGAACAAACTCTTCAAATGATGGTAGTGGTGGTAATGATGGTGGTGGTGGTGATGATGATTATGATGATGGTGGTGGTGATGATGATTGTATTGGCTTCAACGATTGATAATCATGTTGATAGTGACTATTCTTACTAGGGAGTAGTTCTCTGTCCCTCTCCCTCCTTTCTCACCCCCTTTTATCTGTTTCATGACAAATTTTTGATGTCGATAATGGTGATGCGTGTTAAAGATTATGATGGTGTGACTATGATTTAGATCCATTGACAATAGAAACAATGATGGTATGACTGTGGCAATACTGTTTGTAATGATATCTCTGATTTATACGTTTGTGATTATGATTGTACGAGTATGTACGGTACTTGAAGAGATTGTATAGTTTTGGTTGAGATGTGGATTCAAAATTTAACTCTTTGTGAGATGAGTAGAACCATTTATATGAAATGTCAATAATCATTCAATTCTAAGGAATTCAAAATTTATTTGATAAAAAGGGTGGTACCCATCTTTTATCAGGACCACTTTGTTTTGCTTGTGTTAGATATCTCAGCCATTTCAAAATGGATTTTTATCAAATAAACTTTTAATTCTCCTTAAAAATCTATGCTGTATAATATTTCATATACTGTAAGTGGTTTCTAACTCACAAAGAGTTAAAAACCTGAATTCCTATCTCAACGAAAATTATATCACCCCTTTAAACTGATGATGTTGACAAAACATGTTGATGATTATAATGGTGATGCAAACTGGTGAAGCTAGGTAATAATGATACTTCGTGATAGTAATAATGATTCTTGTAATGATGTTGATTATGGCTTTCATAGTGGCTGAAGTCTGTAAGAGGTCGATCAACACTCCATCAGAGCAAATGTGCAGTTTTTATGCTGGGGAAAGATATTGCAGACTTTCAGGAGTTTGATGACGATGCAGGGTGAATAATAAGAGTGTTATAGCATTAGATAAGGTGAAATGTGGTAGAGTTGTGGTTGAAGAAGTGGTAGTCTGTGGCGGATCCAGAGGGGGTTGGGGGGCGCAACCGGCGCACGCCCCCCTTTATTTTTCGTTAAAAACAAAAGAAATAAAAAGAAAAAAATGAACTGAAACCCGGAAGTGGCACCAGAAATATTAGTCACGCCCCACCCTCCCCCCCCCCCCCCCTTTACAGAAATCCTGGATCCGCCCCTGGTAGTAGAAAAGGTGGCACTAGTTATGATGATTGGTAATGCCCATTTCGATTACCTGGTACATATAAAAAACATGAATTATATATCTTATCTGAAAAGTAAATGGAAGAATTAAGAGGAGAAGTTTGATGAACATTATAGCACAATCTTCAATCACAAAGATATATTACGGTACCGGTACATCGACTGTGAAAGCTATAGGCTCCATCCGTGCCCTAAACAGTGCTTTATCCCATCTTTTGTTGTTTGTATTTTTTTTTCTCTCTCTCTCATTCTTTTGCTCAGTTCCTTTCTCTAGTCTTCCAGGTCGTTATGATAAACAGAGTAAAATAAAAGAGACAGAATTCGCCATTAAATCAGTCTCAGTTACTGAGAAAGCTTTGTAGGTTTACATTTCAAGTGTTGAAAAAAAAAATCAAAATTGCAAGCAAAGTAGAAGAGCTGGTGACTTTTCATCTCATTACCTACCAGAGTCCTGAAGTCTCAAACTGAGCTTATTTTTCTCATATTTCCTGTTGGATTTATAAAAAGCATACCGTACTCTTCGTATCAACTTATTGCAGAGTTGTGATAACTCAGTTATGATGTCCTTACAGGGGGAGTGGTTATGGTTGCTAAATCATTGACAAAAAGCAAAGTGTACTTGATGTTCAAGTTTTTGATAAATGGAATGATACAATTAGGCAACTGCCCAAAACATCTTTCTGCCACATAAAATGGATTTTCAGTTGCCATATTATGGTGTCTCTTTGAAAACATGAAACTTCAAAACTCGAAACTTCTTGATTTTCCTCAGATTGTGCTGTATGTGAAACAATGTCAACTGGCTATGAGCGGAGCGTTATCAAGGCCAGGGTTCATCCAAAGACATGGGCGTCACCAGGGGGGGTGCGTTGGGTGCGAACGCACCCCCCTTCAGATCCTTAAAAAAAAATAAAAATCAGTCTGCACCAGGGACACACACACACACACACACACACACACACACACACACACAAAATCGTCGGCAAAAACAATTCGCACCCCTGGTTCTGGCAGCACTGATTTTATACATATCTATTAGTATTCTACAGTGTTTACTATTTATCGACCGTACTGTACATCCGTACGATACGGAGCACTTATACACGTTTGCATGTACGTGTGCTACTTACAAGTACATGTATGTATGTCTATGTACGTTACTTCTGACCAATCCATATTGCCAGCCCAAGAGCGAGCCTTAGCCTCATTAAAAAAAGAAAAAAAATTGGAGGGGCAAGCATATTTTAGTTTTGCTCCCCCCCCCCCCCCACACACAATTAATAATTCCCGAAATTAGAAGATTTTCTTGCTTTTGAAAGAAAACAAAAATGTTGCCCCATAAAAATATTATGAGGCAAGCGCACCATTTGCCCCACCCCACATAATCATAATTCCCGCGATGAAAAGATTTTCTTGCTTTTTTGTTAGAATTCAAGAAATCTGTCCAATTATTTCACCCAAAAGCAGTGGCGTAACTACGGAGGGGGTGCACCCCCTCCCAATCCGCTGGTAAAAAAAAAAAAAAAAAAGATTTACCGAAATAGTAGTTCAAGTGTTAGTAAACTGCTTTTGAATGAAAGGGTGATCCAGAAATAAGATATTTTTCTATGATTTCTTTTAACCATAATTAAATAGGTATATAGTGTAAAACATTGTTCACAAAGCCCGGACCCGACAAAAGATTGTGATTCCTGATTGGCATTCTGCATATAAGCAGGATGTGCGCAGTTATACATCCGAACGAAGAGTCGCTACAATGTTGCGCAATGTGATGTAGAATGTATACTCCTTTGTACCTTGCGCTTCGTTATATCAAAGCTAGATCATTGATTTTGCAGTGCTGCTTTACATACTAGTCTATATAAAAATGTCTTGCATTCCCAATAAAAAGACTTGACCTGGGCTAATTCCTAACTTTTCCATGTATATAATACACACACACAAACAAACACGCACGTCGTTTTGCATTCCCAATAAAAAGACTTGACCTGGGCTAATTCCTAACTTTTCCATGTATAATTTATAATACACACACACAAACAAACACGCACAATTAGTTTAGGGGATGCTCTAAAGTGCAGATTTTGGACATCCTTTCCCTCCCCGCTTGGTCACTTCGACGCCACCTCGCTGGTCATACCTCCCCCAGTCATGAACATAAACCCACACCCTTGACTACCAGTGGCGGATCCAGGGGGAGGGGCGCACCGGGCGTCCCCCCCCCCCCCTTTAATTTCCAAAGCGAAAAAAAAAATAAAATAGCTGCAAACGGCAGTTTTTGGACAGTAAAATGTCAAAATTTTCAAGCTCGCTCGCTCCTCTCGCTCGCATTTAGTCGTAATGCCATTCTCCTAAAGTTGCTGCCAGTAATTGCCGGCAGTTGCGCCTGGTGCGCCCCCCCCCCCTTAATTTCCAAAGCGAAAAAATATAGCTACAAACGGCCGTTTGGGGACTGTAAAACGTCAAAACTTTCAAGCTCGCTCGCTCCGTTCGCTCATATTTAATCTTTATGCCACTCTTCTGATGTTGCTGCCAGTAATTGCCTGCAGTTGCGCCGGGTGCGCCCCCCCCCCCCCCAAGCGAAAAAAATATGGCTAAGAACGGCAGTTTTTGGACTGTAAAATGTAAAATTTTCAAGCTCGCTCTCTTCGCTCGCTCGCATTTAATTGTTATGCAATTCTCCTGATGTTGCTGCCAGTAATTACCGGCATTTGCGCCCGTTGCGCCCCACCCCCTCCTTTATTTCCAAAGCGAAAAAATATGGCTCCAAATGGCAGTTTTGGGACTGTAAAATGTCAAAATTTTCAAGCTCGCTCGCTCGCATGTAATTGTTATGCAATTCTCCTGATGTTGCTACCAGTAATTACCGGCAGTTGCGCCCGTTGCGCCCCCACCCCTCCTTTATTTCCAAAGCGAAAAAACATGGCTCCAAATGGCAGTTTTGGGACTGTAAAATGTCAAAATGTCCAAGCTCGCTCTCTTTGCTCGCTCGCATTCAAACATTATGCAATTCTCCTGATGTTGCTGCCAGTAATTGCCAGCAGTTGCGCCTGGTGCGCCCCCCCCCCCTTAATTAACAAAGCAAAAAAAAAAAAAAATATGGCTACAAACGGCAGTTTTGGGACTGTAAAATGTCAAAATTTTCAAGCTCGCTCGCTCCCCTCGCTCGCATGTAGTCGTTACGCCATTCTCCTGATATAGCTGCCAGTAATTTGTCGTTTCACATCGTCATTCCATAATCCATTTATAGGGGGTACAACCCCCTCTGGCACTTCCACACCCTCCCCCCACCCTTGCTCGCTCCCTCGCATACTACCCCCCCCCCCCCCCCCAAAAAAAAAAAAAAGAAAAAGAAAAAAAAAAGATGAAATCCTAGCTACGCCGGTGCCCTTTTCCCGCTTGGTTTCCCTCAAAAACAGTAAAAGTCTAGGGATTGAGAGCTTCCTATATTCCAAATGTCTGTCCAAAAAATCTCGTAAACATTTAGTGTCAAAACGCACCCCCCTTGAAAAAAAGCTGGTGACACCCCTGAAAGAGGTTCTACATGTAACATCATAGAATCTCTTTGGGTTCATTAATTCTTCACCACACTGTGCTAAACTGCGCATGATCGAATCGATATTTTAAAGATCGATCACCGATCGATCGGAGTGATGAATGGCTGATCATTTCGCTGATTCTACGTACCAGAGCTCATTCAACGCACTGATGAGGAATCAGCGTCTCATTGGAATTGCACGCGTTGATTACGTATTTACACGTACGTATGTTTACACTTTTCGCGAATTTTCGAGGTCCTGCATGAATGTCCTAGGTTGCCGGTTTTCCGAATTTAGGGTCACTGACGCACAAATATAAATATATCTGCCAATTAGGTGATTCAGTGATTGAACAGCTTCAGTGAGTCTCACTACATTCCAATTTGCAAGGGTATATAAAGCTATTGCACCATGTTTGGCTCACCATTTGGAGGTGGTTTCTTGAACGACGATCCATTTTTCAGGTAAGCAAGATAACACTAACGTTAGATTCATATAGGAGCTACAGCGCAGTAGTAGGCCACGCCAGGGCACGGACTTGTGCCGCGGTCGGTCGTGCAAGGCGGCCACGGGTGCTTTGCACCGGTGCATGCATGCATGGACTCGAATGGCATGCATCCGGGTGCGCTGGGTTGACTTTACTTGCTGCTCAGCCACGGTTTCAGCGTAAATTATTTCCAATCTGTGTAAAAACGGTGTAGAAAACTAGATACATAACAATGTAGAAACTCTACCTTTATTAAACATGATATTGATAATGTCTTTTATCATGATCAGTAGATGCTAGATCTAGATGAATTACGAGTCCTTGGCCTTGTTGGACCTTGACTCTTTTTTGTTAAACTATAAAGTTTACCGTAAATTTTATGTCTCCGCGTTCTCTGTCACAATGTCAGTGATTTGCTTACCTTTAATGTGCAAAATCAGCTATGAATTATTATGAACCATGTGTATATTTCTGAAAGTGATCATAGTTGATTATTTGTACCATACAGAAAGTCACTGTCAGAAACAATGAAATGAAATGAAATGAAATGAAGACGTGCAGCCATAACCCCAGGGCGCTTCTTCCCAGAGTTGGTTGTTGACTTGTTATACTGGTACGGCGGTAGGCCTACTTCGCGTTCGGTCTGGTCGCAGTCCCCTAATACTAGGCCCTATCATTATTTGTGGTTATGGATGAACATGTACAATACTGTACAAGCTGTAACTGTTATGATTATAACCCAGTCAGTCTAACGTCTAGAGAGCATGCTTCCAACATGTAACATTAAAATCCTAAATGTAGATGGATGTAGATATTACAATGTAGATTAATCTATGCTCATTTGATTTTGGAAATGATGGTGTGAGACTGAGAGAGAATCTGTTTAAATAAAGCTAAAGAGTTGATTGAACTTCTGCCACTCACAGTCTTACCATTGAAGTCATTAATGTCAATACAGATCATCATTGACATTGGTTTTGCTAGGTACCATTCGTTGAATTTAAAGGGATGGTACAGTATTGGTGGAGATGAGAATTGGGCTTTTAACTTTTTGTGAGATACCAAGAAAACACTTATGAAATAGTACAGAGCATACCATTTTAAGAGGAATTCAAAGTTTATTTGATGAAAATCGGGTTTGGCTTGACTGAGACATCCAAAAACAAAGAAAAACAAAGCGATTGTAAAAAAGTGTGGGTCCCACACTTATTAGAATCGCTCTGTTTTGGGTATCTCAGCCATTTCAAAACCAATTTTCATCAAATAAACGTTGAATTCCTCATAGAATTACATGCTCTTTCATATTTCGTAAGAGGTTTCTCTAAATTATCTCATCAAAAAATGTTAGAAACCTGAAATTAGGTCTCAACCAAAACTATACGATCCCTTTAATACAACAGAGTGACAGCTGTCACTGTCGATATTCTCTTTTTACAGTGACATGCACAACATTCATAGACAGCACATGCAAGCCATGGAGAGCATGTTTGCACGTGATCCATTCATGTTCCCAGCCGTGGAGGCTCCTCATGCAGGGGGAAGGTCCGCAGCAGCAAGACAGAGAGACCGAGGCCCACTGGTAAGTCGGGCCAGTGAGGCGCATTTGATTTTCTTGAAGAATTGACTGTGATCTATCTCCATTATATCACCCCTACTTTGTGAAGGTTGATAAGCTTGTGAAAGAAAAACATGTTTTTGTTTTGTTGGGGTTTGTTTATTTGTTTGTTTTTTTATCTTTCAACTTGACGCCTTGATTTGTATAAAACCCATTGTCGCTGGGACTACAGATGTGTATAGCTGTATGGACCATGGAGCTCAAGAAAGAAAAAAAAGGGGGGAAAAACAGCTTCATTAGTAACATTTTAAACCCCAAAAAGGTTAGATAATTCTGATTCAATATTGTACCGGTATGCTACATAGAAAAAAAAAATGATATACAATGTAATGCCTTAATTTTCTGTTCCATTTCATTTCACTTTTCATTTAATACAGCCAATATTTATTTGGACCCTCATTTTGATTAAACTAGTGATAGGCATACAGTGCATTGTTACTGACTGAGTCACAAAGTTCATTTGATGTTATTTTTTCGTCTCTGTTCACATTGTACAAAATTTGTACAGTTACTGTATGTTCAGTCTTGACTTGTGATTACAGAAAGGCAATAATAACTTCTGTTATTGTTTGTTTATTTGATCATTTAGGCTTTGTCTCCGTTTGGAATGATGGATTCCATGTTTGGAAATTTGAACTCCATGATGGGCAACATGCACAGAAACATGGTGAGGATCTCATTTTCACTTCTCTTGAATTACAAAGGTGCTCCTTAGCAAATTTGCAACTGACAGTGATGGCTGAACCACATATTCATTCAAATCACACCATAAAGTGTGACGTTCACGAGATTATCCTCTCTGGAAGTAGAGACTGCAACATTTAATCTTGTAGGGGTATTTGCAGTGTGAATGCAGAAATGGTGTGCAGTAATGTGTTCTCTCCCAGCTCACCATCTATGATCTGTGTGTATATGAAGTTGAGATTCAGCTGCAGTGGTATTCTTCTATTTGGAGTATTTACATGTACAAGTACAGCCATTGGAACTGAGTTGGTTGAATGCACAACATGGTCTTTGTACTTGAAATTGATGGAACGGCCCAAGTCCAGATTTGAGTTTCATCTTTGCTTTGGAGACCCCTTGCAAAGTAATGCATAGATACTGTATATAAGCTTTTATTTTTGCAAGGGTTGAATTTTCATGAGTTTTGTGAAGCACAGTGGGATCGCGAATTCAATGATATGCAAATTATGTGCTATGGTACTATTAGCATGTTTTCATTAGCCTCGGTGTCAATTTATGAAAATAACATCTCGCGAAAATGTCTGTCACTTCCTCATTAGCAAAAATATCTGTACCCGAAAATAACAGCTTTTATACAGCAGTCATTCAGATGGCTGTGTTACATTTTTGTTTGTACACATAACTTTCCCACAACTGGAAAATTAAAAATATTGGGATGTTTAAAGGGGATGGCTAGTAATTGATTGGTGGGAATGCTGGGGATGATTGTTCCAATTCTTGTTGGAATCATTTAAGAGTACATTATATATTGTTGTGTGAAAATTGTTTGCTTCAGAACGGTCTCATATTCAAGTAATGTGCAGTTTAATGCCCTGTCACTGACCAGGCACGCTAACCTGGAAACATTAAACTGCCCATTACTTGAATATATATGAGACCATTCTGAAGCAATTATTTTTCACACAACAATAGATATATAATGTACTCTTAAATAAATCCCACAAGGATTGGAACAATAATCCCCCAGCAATCCCACTGATTCCCACTGATCAGTTACTAGCCATCTCCTTTAACTTGTTTGTATTGTTGTTGCTTTTTTTTTCCTCAAATTTCTCTCAAATGGACTTGGGCCTTGCTTATGTTCAGGCATGATGAGAGACAAATTTCAATGATCGACTGATGATACAATAGTGACCATTCTCTCTTTTTCTTTTGGGCAAGTCCAAGATAACGCGCACGTTACGTATGGGACATTCAGAGACTTTTATGACCTGAAAAATAGTGTTAATGGCCTTTGATCATATTGAACTTCATCATGGTGATTGATATCTAGGAGAAGTATAATCATGTAAAAAATTGAGAAAAATGACCTTTGCAATTATATTCTAGAAGAGAAAATATGTGCCGTTACGTATGGGACCAGAAAAATTTTGTTTTTTTGAACATTTTTTTCAACCTCAAAACTCTCTGAAAGTATATCATTCTACAACTTGTAACTCACTGTGATGAAAGTGACAACACTCAAGATTATCACAGGTAAGTTTCATGTCATTAGGCAAAAAGCTTTAATTACAGGTTCTAATTAAAGACAGACATGACGCGTTACGTATGGGACCGTTACGTATGGGACAGTTTGTCCCCCATTCATTTAGTGTGTGAAGAACCATGTTTATGGGTATTTTGCATAATTATTGAAGTAGAATCAGTTGAAACTACTCAAATACTGATCCAGATTGTCAAGGAAACAATATTCCCCAAATATTCACCATCATAATCATATTCAATCATATTTTTATATTTTTTTGACCAACCTGGGTATGCATGCCCTATGTCCCCCATTCATTTAGTGTGTGGAGAAGCATGTTTATGGGTATTTTGCAAAATGATTTTGCAAAATACCCATTAACAAATTTTTGCATATTTATTAAGGTGGAATCGGTTGAAATTACTCAAATACTGATCCAGATTGACATGGGAACAATATTCCCCAGATATTTACCATCATAATCACATTCAATCATATTCTATATTTTTTATGACCAACCTGAGTATGTACACTTGTATGCCCTATTTTCATCAGGATAGTTACTGCTGAAAAATTGAATACCTGGTAGTTTAAAGTGTTTACTTCCATTGATGAAGGGCAGTTTGCCATTTAGTTTCAATAAAAAACAACTTGACACAAGAAATACTAAGTTTAATAAATAAGCAATACCTGCTGCGTGGAACCCAGTGATCGAGTAGATATATGATGTCTATCTAGCAGTCAGGTCATTGATTCGAGTCACACCTCAGTATGTATACCCATGAATTTTGTTGTGGCTACTACTGAAAACTGAATAAGGACAATTTGTGTATCACTTGCAATAAAAAAAAATCATTTTACTTTTTTTTTTCCTATATATATCACAACCATTTCAAATTGGATCTCCATCATATAAACTTTTAATTCCTCTGGTCTTAGGATTTTATGTTCTTAAGTAATTCATATAATTGGTTTCCAATCATCTCTTTAAATGTTCAAAACTGAATCCCCATTTCTACAAAAAACTATACCATCCCTTTAATGCTGATTTTTCATTGTGCATTTTGCCATTTTCCCCTCCCCCTTTCTGAAAATTGTTCAGTCAAGTTCATGTATTGTTTCAAGTGTCTATAACTCAAAAAGTAGCGACAATGTTGGGATGCTTTCTTCAGGATGATTGACCATTTGTGTACTGAGAGACCTTCCCAGCTAGCTACATGCATTCACATGCAATATGTATGAGGATGTCCCATACGTAATGCATTTGTCCCATACGTAACATTATTTCAATGCCTAATAAAAAATATTTCTTTTACTTTTTTTTCTTTTTTCTCTGGTATTTAATATCTCTAAACAATAAATTAGAACTTTCCAAAAGGGCATTAAAATAACCTTAGCAATTTCAGAAAAAACCTAAAAAATGACTTCATTTTGTTACGTATGGGACATCTCATGATAGGACACGAGCTAATTTGCATAATCATTTGCATAATCCCTAAATTTTCATACCAAGTTAAACTATGTGATGAACTTCTTATGTCCACATATTAATCAAATATCATTTGCTTTCCTTTGAATTAATATGAATTTTTATAAATGTCCCATACGTAACGCTGTGTTTCACATATATGCAAATGAAGCCCTTGAAATTTGCATAAATTTACATAATATCATTTTTTCCTCCACGGAAATCAAAACTTCAACTCATAAGCTTCAAAATGATACCAAACATGTCAATATTGAGCAAAGATGAAATTTGGCCTTCTGAGGGGACCTTATCTTGGACTTGCCCTTTTTCTTTTTTGTATATTATAGGAGAGCTTGGCACATAATCCAAATGCTCATTGCTACTCATCTTCAACGGTAATGAGCTACTCGAACACTGGAGATGGCGCACCTAAAGTCTACCAGGCATCTTCATCTACCCGGCAGGCACCAGGAGGGGTATGTTTCATACTAGAATTATCCCCATGGCTCGATCATAGAAGTACATTGTATATTAAAGCTAAGTTGGTCAAGATGTTATAGGTAATTGTTGTATTGAAGCAGCACCATATGCGAGAAGTCATATCTGACTTCTGAGCACACTTTGGTTGTGGTGACTTTTGTACAGTGTATTTCTTACAAACATTATCTTACAACCCTTATTGACACTTAACTCTAAGATTTGCTTTGGCCTACATGTACATGTACGACATACAGCATTCCATGATGAAACTTGGGAGCATACTATTCATGATATTAATATGAGATAACAGTAGAAAGAGTAGTATTCGTACCTTCAATATGAGTCATTCAGAAAACTCTAGAAGTGGTTTTGAGGTTGTAATCTGCATACCGGTACACTTAGTTAGTTGATGTATTTTGACAGTTTAGTTGTTGATTATGCAGCCTGTCATTTTTTTTCTTTGTTTTTTCCATAGTTGTAATATTGTACCTGATTTTAGTGCAGAGTAACTGAGGAATATCTCGTGCAAGTGTTTTTAGAATTGGAGAAGTGGAGTCCGGACGTGATTTTTTTCTAGTCCCCATAAAGAAATTAGAAGAGACCTTCTTTAAAGACATGCATTTCTGTGAGGCAAGTTGATTCAGAGCTGTGATTGAATGGGGGACATTTTTAGAAAGCATATAAAAGTAGACTGATGCCGTACCTAAAACTTGTATTTCTGTTGTAGTTTTTCCTCCTAATGTGGGAATACACACTCATCAATGACATGTGATTGTATCTCGTTTACAGGTACGTGAAACAAGAAGAACGGTCCGAGATTCTGAGAGGGGTATTGAAAAGATGGCCATTGGGCATCATATTGGTGAGTGGCACTGGTCATAATTCCCTTTCTCCTTTTTTTTTCTTCTAGTACAGGTATCTCCTGAAAGCTTAAGTGGTACTGTACCATGAACTAAGCCTCATTGCCTCATCGCGTCTTACAGTGTATATATGCGTGTGGGTAATTGAATGTGTGTATGAATGTGTTGTCCTTGTCATATTTTATTTTTCCCGACCTGTGTATCTCAAAATAACTAAATGTATATTGTTATAAATGACTTGAATAACTTATATTAAATACTTGAATAGTATATCATTCACTCATTATTTTTCTAGCGATCCACGTCCAACAAGCTTTATGCTTTTTAGTGGATCACTATTTTCCATAATCGAATTTATTTTCCGCTCGCCCACGAAGTATCTATACATTGTTCCTCCTAATTATTGTATATACATGTTGTTCTGAAAGTTATCTCGTATACTACATGAATCTTTTGCAAATGTTTGAACAGTATCATTTCATGACATGTATACAGTGTACTTTGTACTATGTTTTTGATTTTCGTTGACTGGAAATAAACTATGATTGAATTGAATTGAATTGCTGACTGAATTTATGACCCCCGTGGAGTCAGCAGTGGATCTTGTCATTGGATCTGGACTCCATGCTAGGACCCTCGGAGCATGCTTGTCAGGTTATAGCATTGAGTTGAGATCCGTGGGGTGTGGCAATAATATCAACAGTGCCCCGTAAAGCAGCCCATGTCTGTGTCGTAGAACTTATACCAAGTTATGTTGTGGATTGCGCTACAGGTACAATCCTCCCTCTCCTTTCATATTGTTTGCCACTTGATAGCATGAAAATGTTTTCATGAAGGAGAGCATCCCTATAATAATGAACTGCACGTAGGAGAACACTATGTGGTCTGCTACTGTATACGCTATATAATAGCGAGTCTAAATTTTCGCAAATCGAGACTTCTGACGATATCGTAAGTGGCTAAATTCGCGATCATGGGGTGCTGTATTGAACAGAGAAATACATATGTGTATGTCACATTTATATCGGGATCAGAGCCTTTATGGATACGCGTGTCTTTAATTTCCCAAATAGCACCTGACTTGCAAAATTCATTAGAATAAATACCTCGCGAAATATTTAGCGCATGCAGTATTACGTAGTCATGGTCATGATCGTGTGCAGCAAATACTTGACTGATATTTGACTGATATTTGATTAACCCATACATATGATAGTGTATGGCAAGATAACTATACTTTGATCACTGTGACAAGGTGGAAAAGTGCAGTGACACACATCTGATAACAGATATTTATTTGCTCAATATGAGGATGGCAATAAAAGTTGTGCATTTCAAATGTTTTTGGTTCTTTTAATGATTTACTTTGGGATTCTCTTGTATGTCAATTATCAATAGCCATGTCACTTTTTTCTTCCTTACATTGTGGTAAAGGTGAAAGGGGACACGTGATTGAGAAATCTCGAAATAGCAGGACTGGTGATATGGAGGAAAAGCAGGATTTTCTGAACATCGATGAGGGTGAGTATCTGTGTGTGAGGCATCTTATTTCAGTATTTAGTCTTTTGAGGAAAAACTCAGCATGTTATCTTTTGGAAATTTTCAATTGCTGTATTAGAAGCTTAATGTAAAGTAGACAGTCGGGAAAATTCTAGGACCGTTTCTTTTTCTTCCATCCATATTCCTACAGCAGTCGATAATTTATATATTTTTATCTTTTCAGCCATGTATCACTAATATGGTAAACAGGGTCATCCCTTCTTGAGTAACAGGATACTGAATAAAATTCAGTCAGGATTTGATACCAGTATGAAGTATGACAGAGTAATGCACTGCAACATAACCGTAGATGTGAAGCATCTGAGTGTGCAGGTTCAGAGTTTGAAAAAAAAATTCTGTGTTATTGAGGGAGTTTGAATCACCTGAAGTAAATATGTCCAGATACTGTGCAACACCAATAGCAGTGAACAGGATATTTAAAAGAATCCACTGGATTCAGACATACATAAGTAGCACTGATATGTACAGTTGTAGATATATAATGCAAGTGACTTACATGTGATTGTGTGTAATGTATTGCTGAAAATGGGCTTCTAGGAATATGATGTGGTGTGCAGTTGTGTATGATGTGTAATATACTTTGAGGGTCATATGGAATAATATTAAGTTATTCCAAGCACAGATGCAACTGCTGCAAAATGTGCCAGGGCTTAACATAGCATATTGTCCGTGTATCTCCTGCACAGACAGACAAACAGACAGACAAACAACCACTGATAACCCAACCTGTCACCGAATCAAATAATATGTTTCATCATGTATGCATGTGAAGACGCTATCGTTTTATGTTCCATCCTTCACCAGGTGAGGCTCATACGTTCGACACTGAATGGAAACAAAGGACGGGGTCTCGCCACGGGGGGCGGTCAGTGACCGGCGGGCGGACCGCGCCCCCCATGGTTGCCATCACAGATGGAAGAGAGTAAGTGATATTGTTCCCTTACAAAAGCTCCACAAATTACTACAAATTCTACCAAGTATTTACCTGCTCCAGTGGAAGGTGCAAAGGATTATACAGTGCACTCCCATTATAACGAACACGGTTATAACAAAAGTCAGACAAACAAAATTAACACCTTGTATTCACATATGTTTGAATAGTTGCAATGACCAAGCAATGGTGACTTTTTTTGGGGAGGGGGGGGGTGGGGAGAAATTACTCTTGTTAGTTGCTAAATTATCAATGGAACACATAATTTTGATGATACCTTTGCCCTAGCTGTTTGCAGAGGTGTTGAGTAGATAACAGTGTCACCTCAGCTGCATGTACAATTGTAGTTTGCTTTATGAATATGATTGTTGACCAATATTTATAAACTGTATGGTGAATTCCATGATGTTCTTTGTGTCCAGGTTAAGTTAAATTTTGTCCAGTCTGTTTGTTTGATTTTATTTCATTTTTCAAAGTCAACATGAGCATAAAGTTGAATTGCTCTGAAAGTCTCCACAGAAATCTAGCACAGGATAATTGGCTCCTTGCTACTATTGGAGAACTTGGTGGGCACAATGCAGGTTATAACATGAAAAAGGTGATGTGGATAGGGGTTCTAGGGCAATTACCCCAGACCCTTCCCCTGACCGAAACCCTAATCCTAATCCTTATCTAAACTGTAACCCTAAACCTAACCCTAACTCTATTAGTTACGTTCAGACGACAAGCCTTAACCTCGAGGTTAAGCTTGTAGTTAGGGACCGTGTAGACGCACTCGTAGTTAGCTAACCTCAAGGTTAGCTCGATGTTAAGAGCCACAAGATATCTTATGGATTGCGCTCTAACCACGAGCCGTGGGGGGTCCCCACTCGTAGTTAAGCACCGTGTGGACACAAAAATCAACGCACTCAAAGGGCCAGGAGTTTAACCTCGAGGTTAAGCTTCGTCGTGTGGATGCACGTCGAAGTTAGGGGGCAAGAGCTTAACCTTGAGGTTAGGGCTTGTCGTCTGAACTATTTACTCCGACCTTATCACTAATCAGTATTAAGCTTGGGGGTAATTGTCCTCGGGGGGGGGGGGGGGGGGGGGGGGGGGGGGGGGGGATAAATGCCCTGATACAGTGGATAGGAATCACAGTCATTGGTGCCTACAATATGACTGCCTTCCCTTTGATGTGTACCATTTACACACTCTCTTTCATTATCTTACTCGTTTCAGACACCAGCGTGACCGAGAGCAGCGTCCCACGAGACACCACGACAGCTACGACCGCTCTGACCGCTCCGACCGCTCTGACCGCTCCGACCGCTCAGTCCGCTTTGACCGCTCTGAGCGAACGTCCGATGACGCCCATCCGTACCAGAGGCGCCCCACCCCGGCCAGACCCAAGGGGCCAAGCAAAGGGGGGCGGTACAGAGAGGAGGACCAGCTCTGAGCTGTCAATGTGATGGTTCTTCCGTTTGTTTGCCGGACTCTTACTGATAATGTTTATCAAAACCACAGACAAAAATGGAAAAAATAAAAATTCTTGTACAGTATGCATGTACAGATATCAAACATTGTGAAGTATGAATTAAACCCCCAAAACAAACAAACAAAAGAAAGAGAAACACTGGAATCTGACATTATGTCAATTTGAAAAACATCAATGTCACTTTAGATAACATCAGTGTGTAGAGATGTATGTCAAGGACCATATTGTACTAACTGACATTTTTTTTGTTCTTTTTTCAATTTAGTTATGAATTTAATATATCCAGCGAAAGCAAAGATATCAGTTGATTAGCAATGTGGGTGCTTTGTTGATTGTGTTATTCCTTTATGCATATGTGAGGTGCTTCATAGCTATTGAAAATGCAAAAAGCTGATATGGTTTATTGAATGCATGAGAAAATATTCCAGTCAGTAGTATTTCAAAATTAAAACAGTGTATCAATGAGTAAATATTTCCTCGTCCTGAGAAAAGGGAGTATGTAAATATTGTTTTGGCCATACATTGAATGTAGTCTCAGTATTAGTTTTGAACACATGCGTCACACCCCGGAGTATGAACAGATTAATCACACATCTAAACAGAAAGCACTTTACTGAGTTTAACATACTTGTATTATCTTTCTTTTGTAATGTGTTTGATGTCTGAATGTTTGCTGTGATAATTTTGACATTTGGTGGGGGAACCGTAAAGATGTACAGTACAAAACAGTGGCACTTTGGCACCAGTGTGATTGAACGATCCATGATTGATGGGAAGTTTTTCTCAAAAGTTAAAAACCAAATGACAAATGGCCTCTGTGACGGGAAATGATACTTTCTTGCACTTAGAAGTGAGAGTAATTTCTACTTCAAAGGATTGTAAATCTGATACGAAAGCATCAAACAAAGCTGTGGTTTTGCACAGTTCTGATTGCAGTGGAAAAGATCAGACTTTGGCAACACTCTATAGTAAATCCTCTTGAATTAAGATGCATTAGTGTTCAGTGCTTAACCTCTACCTTTAATTTCCATCTGCTGTATCATATCTATGCGGTACTGCCCTGCTATCACTCAATCATTTCTTGATGACAATCCCATAACCTCACTTGAAATTAGTGCCATGCTTTCAGCTCTCCTTCTCAAATGGTGCTCTCTGTCATTTCGGCAGTTCATCGTGTAGAATGCCTGTTAGTTATTCCTATCTGATGAAAAGAGTACTAGTATTCCTCATTTTTCCAGGTAAGAAAGCGCTACGTGTTTATTCAACTTTGATTTCCTAGTATTGTTTACTCTACTAATAGTAAAACATTTTGGACAGTGGGTGAAAATTCAGATGTTGAATATTCATTTTTGTGCATTCCTTGCTGATGAAATTAAGGGTGGGCAGGCATGGAGAAAATTCACAATCCTGCATTGTCAGCAACATGTATCAAAGAAAGCATGCATTGCCATTCTGTACATGTAGTATTAAATAGCCAGGCGCTCTCGCTTTTATCTTACATAGAATTACAGAGCAGGTTAAAAAGAAAAGTATTTGAGTGTGGAATTTTGTTTCCTCCAAGCAGAATGGTTAGAAAAAATATCTTGTTCTTTGCTCAGCAGGTTTATTCGGATGAGTTTACATATCACCTGTCCACTTTCATGACAATGAGTAACCTGTACTGGTACATGTATATAATGAGTGTACATGGTTTCTTTTTGTTGCTTTTATCACTAGATATGAATACATATAAAGTCGTGTGATGCACTAACATTTTTTTTTTGTTGCAGTTATGTAAACTGCATTTAGTAGTAATACCACTCACATACATAGTCAACCCTTGTGTTGTCTATAGATGTGTTTGCTTTAATTTTCTTCAATTATTTCCCTATTCTTGTATGACCATCAAGATCTCAAGCAATGAAACAAACACAATCTCTTTCATGTATAAAAGAAAATGCCAGTAATTGGTGGGATTGGCACAGAAAGAATTTCAAGATATTCTCAGACTGTACACATGAATGAAGAAGTACAAATGTGGATACAGTGGGACCGCATATAACGAGGTCAGACATAGCAAAATACCTGATATAGAGAGGTCATTTTGAAGGTCGCAACCTTTTTATGCTTTTGTCTTTAACCCTGAAAAAAATGAAATACACAATTTAACGAGTAGATTTCGGTGGCCCTAAGCAGCTTGTTATAAGTAGGTTCCAATGTACTAAAAGCTCTGAAATGATTTTGCAAATCCTTTGCCATCTGCTGAATGTATGGTAATGTGTAGCTAAGCCTTGATTGTTCTTGTACTCTTCTCTCATCAATACATGTTTTTCTAATGCTCACCTGTGCCATTTAAAATATTGACCATTTCCAAGACAGCACACAAGTGTAAACATCTTGTCAAACATCTAAGTGACATCCACAACAAAACAAAAAAAAATCATAAGAATCAAATGTCATGTGGAAGTTAGCACAAAGCTATCACTGTGTCCCTGATCTCCCAAGATAGGTGCAAGCTAGCTGCTTCTGTATTTGTTTCTGTATTTCTTTGTGTGTGTGTGGTTTGTTTTTTTTTGCCATTTTGTTATTGGTATCTGAAAATTTTTTGGGAAAATGATGCCTGAAATGCATATTTGAATAGTAAGAGAATATTAGGCCCAAAGTACTGTGTGTTGCCTCATCAAATTAAAACAATTGAAGAAGAGGTACATTGTACATGTATATTAAAAGAAGGAGAGACCAGTATTCATGACTTTTTCCACATTATCTTGAAAATGTTTCTGTTTTTAGTTGATAGCCTTCCTGAGCTAATTTGACAAATGAAGTGTTCAGTTTGGTTTTGCAAAGTAAATCTCAATTCATGACTATTTTCATATTACTTCAGTTGATACTTTAAAGCTCTCTATGTTTCATTAAAGTTAGAAATCAGGCCAGAATTCACAAATATAGTGTACATATCTAGTCAGTGGAATATGCACATTTGGACCTTGCATAAATGTACAAAACACATCAGTATGCCAGCACACATCTTATATCGACTGCATGATCACATAGATCTGCATGATCACGTGCAAGGTGTGCCTATTCTTTGCTTGGTATACAACATAGTTTGTGGACGAAATTTAAGCAATGGATAAATTTGTTAATTAGTGCATTACCCATGTAAACTTCTGCCCTTGTGTTATATTATTTTTTTTTTCTCTCTCTCTCTGGTGTCTGGAGTGTATTTAATGATTTATATCACAGATATTCTGAGCTGAAAATCTTGTATTCCCGAGTGGTATACAGTAAACCTCGGATAAGTCGACGTCGAGTGAGTCGAAAATCACTTAACTCGAAGCCAAATAAAAAGTCCCGATTTTTCCCTATGTATTTTCTCTGAGAAATATTTGGATAAGCCGAAGTACGAGAGTCGAATTTCGGCTGTGTCGAAGTAAAAAATTAAGTCCCTTTTGTACAAAATACACGTAGTATACATCACTTGAGCCGAAGAAGATTTGTCTGGCATTCTCATGAGAACAAAAAAAATCGGCATGTCGCAGAACCCCGTCCCTGCCCTGCTGCAGGTAAGCATGCACACTCACCGTACCGCTCCGCACGCATGTCGAATACATACACATGTATACATGTATACACACAGCACATCGATCCATACTTTATCCATACACACAGCACATCGATCCATACTTTATCCATACACACAGCACATCCATACTTCATCCATGTCTAGCCAGAACTCCTTGGTCAACCAATCGCTGCTTTGATATTTTAGTGACAGGCCAAGTGGGCGGAGCTTGTTTGTGCGTGCCCGGCTGGCTGTATAGTTTTGTTCAATGGAGGTGGGATGGGCCTGGGAGAGTGTTTGTCTCAGGGTAGGTTGACAGAGATGGCTACCTATAGCTATGTTGCACCATAGACATAGCACATGCACATTGCCACGTTAGCGCAGACATTCTCAGAACTATGTTTAACTACTAGTATTGATACAAATTCCATGTTCAATTTAGAACAAAATAAGAATGTTATCTTCAAGAACAGACAAATTTGAATTCAAACACACACACGGATGCACAAACACACACACACACACACACACACACACACACATGCATGCAAATGTACTATAATACATGTACATAACTGTGAGTCGAAAAAAAAATCGACTCTCGCGAGAGTCGAAGTTCACTTAAGTCGACGCATTTTTGTCAGTCCCGAGAGCTTCGACTCATGCGAGGTTTACTGTATTTCCATGGAAAATGGTAGATTTATACATGTATGTACATGTCTTGTAAATAAAATGTCATAAATGAAGATTATGTTCTAATAGCCATCATTTATGTGTTCATTGTTCGAAAAATGTGTGAAATTCGTAGAATGTGACAAATGAAAGGGAATGCATGTATATATATATATATATATACATATATATATATATCGCTATTTCTAGCCATGAGGGGAAATGCAGAATAAATGATAGTTTGGGGGAATTTTCATAAAAAGCCTAAAGATTCATAGAAAATGCAAATATTGCCCTTTTTTTTGGGGGGGGGGAATTATGCATTAATGTGGGCTCAATGAAGCATTGAATTGACAAGAGCGCAA
The DNA here is from genome assembly GCF_040938485.1 of Diadema antillarum. Lineage (NCBI taxonomy): Eukaryota > Metazoa > Echinodermata > Echinoidea > Diadematoida > Diadematidae > Diadema > Diadema antillarum. Next base: position 1,340,667 of record NW_027271101.1, read on the forward strand.
AATGCATCTACCACTGAATTCTGTATTTTTATGAGAAAATACAACCTTTTTTTTTGATAAACTAATAAAGAATGAAGAATCTCACTCCAAGGAAGAATCTACATGTATGTATAGAATGGGAGGGAAAATCTCCTCATATTACGGGTAATTAAAAAAAAAATTGTTGTTTTCCCCCAATAGGGCCTATAAGTACAGTACTAGGTGTTTCAAAAAACATTTCCCACTTTTGATCATTAATAGTTCAAAAACTATTCATCCGATAAAACTGTCATTGATATGAGCAATAGCTGAATAGTGTACAATTTGGTTGAAGGTAATTTGCACGTGAAAGCATAAATCAGTTTCATTAAATCTAAGATTGATTTTGAAGTAAGGTTTCAGATTTTGGTCAAATTTTAACCCTCTGTACAAAAATTGAACTTTGCACAGGAACCAATGATGTGTATGTGAGTGTGTGCTGACAATGGCCCTGAACAATGGACATGCCTGAACCACCTGTTGACTAGGCGTCAGTCTCGCGCTCCCTGGCCCATGAATGCTTAATCAATAATTCATGTGGATTGCCCTGGGCACTGCTAGTCTGAATTCATGCACGGGTAAAGTGCTTGCAAACACCACATTTCGTTCCAGCTGGCAATCGTTTTCAAATTTTGCTTCACATGTCACTAAATTTTGGACATAAATAAGAATAAATTATCTAAAGTTCCTCATTTTGATACAACTGTCTACTGATTAAATAGTCTGACAAAATTTTCGCTTTTTCGATAAGAAGAGATCATTTTTGGTAAAGAGTTCAGCAGCACAAAGTTATCATTGGGGCGATTTGTTTCACAGTAGATTAATTTAAGGCTCCATATACACAAGTGTATACTCTTTGCTTCCTGTCACCATGTTTACGACACTGAACAGAAGGTATTCATTGCAATTTCGTTTTTCAGAAGTAGGGAGAGCACTGTCACGACTCAGCGACAGTATCGGCAGGCGTTTGACTTTACACAGATACTGCCAGAGGCTGAATAAAGACTAGTTGTGATAGTGGAATTTCTCATGAATAAATAATGAAGCATTCAAACCCTGGCTATTGTTCAGGACCATTGTCAGGGTGTTAACCACACACTCACATAAACACCCATAGACCCCTGTGCAAAGTGAAATTTTGTACAGAGGGTTGAAAATAGAGCAAAATCTGGAACCTAACTGTGAAATTAATCATGGATTTCATGAAACTGATTTATGCTTTCATATTTAAACCACCTTCAACCAAATTGTACACTATTCAGCTATCACTCATATCAATGACAATGCTATCTGATATATAGTTTTTTAATTATTAAGAATCAAAAGTGGGAAATGTTTTTTGAAACACCTAGTAGGAGGGTCCTATAGGCCTATGTGTAGGTGGGCCTATTTGAAACTGTTTCTTTTAGTTCTTTCTGATTGCGATTTTGTTTTTAAAAATGCCATGAAACATAATACCAATTAGTACAAATTTGAATGCATGTCGTATGAGTCTTGCAGAGACTCCAACCCTAATGCCAAGCACATTCTGATCTGGAGATCCTCCCGCCTGAAACCACTACCCCTGGCAAACGGGAGACTCCAACTTGATGTGCTCGAAGCGCACATCACAAGCTCGAATCTCTAAGTTCCTTGCGGCTGGGGTCCGTGAGGGCCCGAAGCTCTAGGGTTGTAACAGGTTAGATGCTCTCTCGTGCTATCTAAGGCTTATTTTTCAACATAGGATATGACACTAAGTAAGAAATCATTTCAAGCGGGAGACACAGAGCTGGAGGGGAGGGGGGGGGGGGGGGAATTAAATCTCAGGCGGTAGAACGGGAGATTTTGAAACAAAAAAAAACCAAAAAACCCGAACAAACAAACACACAAAGACAGACGGGCTTTCGGCGGGAGATCTCCCGTCGAAAGCGGGAGAGTTGGAGTCTCTGGTCTTGGCATTGAAACTGATTACTAGTATGGTTTTTGGTAATTCTGAGAGGAGATGAATCTTTCAACCCGATCGAGGAAGTTTCCCCCAGATCAGATGAGGATTGAATAAATGCTGGCCCTTTGAGCAGAACACATCAAATCGGACAATCCGTTAAGTAGTAACTAATTTGTATTAAAGTCTTGGTGCCACCATTGCTAAGATTAAGAAAATGAAAAGACTACTCATAGCCATTTGTGGCGTTACTGCATGCAGAACGACGAAAATTGTTTTCCACGAAACTTACTTGCAGCGCAGCTGGGAGGAATTCTTTGTCCTTGTTTAAATGTTACTGAAATACTGACATATGAAAAAAAACAATTATTCTCCTGCTTTCTAATAATATAATATAAAATACTAATTGCTTTTTGATGTAATAGCTAATTGCTTTTTCCTTAGAGTTGGAAAACGAAAATTATGGGAATTCTTTTTTGCTTTTCTTTATTGTTCCCCAGTGATACCAGACGCTTAGCATGCAGGAATGATGCTCCTAGAACTTCATGAAGTAAAGTGGGATCACAAGTGTATTGCTTGCGCGCGTTCTGTACGGCACCATAGAGATTATATACATCTCTATGCACGCACGCGGGTAGTTGACGTGCGTGCGTGCATGCGCATGCATGCTAGCCTCGTGGACGTCCTTTTAAATTGTTGCACGTGCGAAGTGAGGTTGTGTGGCTAGTGCTCTTGTGAGAAAGACTTGAAATTGCCTCCAAATAACTAAGTAACATAATCAAAATGGGTTCCACAAAGGTCCAGAAGAAATCAAAGGTACGTATAGATAAACGTGACTCGAAATTTTACTTTGATCTTAATACACGCGCTGTGTTGATTGCAAAGATAAAGTGAACTCCCTGTTCGCGTGCATGTTGTGGTGTTGTGCGTATGTGGTGCAAGCCGTACATAACTGTACACAAGTGAGGTATGCCATGTGATGTGGTGGTGCGAGATGATGATGCGAGACTCATGTGTTCCCGTAGCTGTACCACGTGGCGAGGGCAATATGACACGCAGAGCAGGTGCAGGACAACCACTCACACATGCAGCACAACCTTCTTAACACCAAATCTTGTAGCATATTGGTCACCATGGACAGATACAGATAATCTTCCAGGCTATGAGTAGTAATTTTGGCTCACAATATGATGTGACTTTTTCTGTGCCGTAAAAGAGCAGTCCTCTGTCTCTTGGCAATTGAATTATTTTGTTAAATTTTACTACAGTCACAGGCAGGCAGCAATGTGCCTTTTATGTCAATGAAAATATAGACTAGGCCCTGCAGCTAGACAGGTAAATAATTCAGTCTTTGGCATTTTATTTGAGAGGTATTTCTGGCTGTTTTTTTTTAGTCAGCAAAATACTTAGATTTGTAGATTCCAATTAACCCATTGAGGGCAAGTTTCGAGAATACTTGGGCAGGTGTCTATGCCTATGGGAAATGTGCAGAGACTCCAACCAAAAGCACCTTCTGATCTGGAGATTCTCCCGCCTGAAACCCCTAGCAAGCGGCAAACTCCAAGTTGATGTATGCGAAGTTCCTACTAAGGGTTCTAGAGTAGATGCTCTCTGCTGCTACAAGGCCTATTTTTTTTTTCAACATACAATAGCAATAAGTAAGAAATCCTTTCTAACGGGAGACACAGAGCCAGGGCGGGAGAAATTAAATCTCAAGCAGGAGAACGGGAGATTTTGCAAAAGTGGGTTTTCGGCGGGAGAGTTGGAGTCTCTGAATGTGTTAGAAAATCTATAGCAATATCACTCACGGTCCTCAGTGGGTTAATATGACATTCACAGGGTACACAGATTTTGAGGTTTTAATTTAATGGAAGTCATGAAATTTTAGGAATAGATATTTTAGTTGTCATAAAAATTAAAAACAAGATCTGTACTGATCATCTTGCACAAAGTGATAGAGAAATAATCTTTTTTTTTTCCTTAAAATGCAAAAGAAGTGATATAAAGATCTACTTTGTTCTTTGATGCATGATGCAGAAACAAGATTGAAGGAATAATTCATTTTGGGGGTGGCAAACTTGTGCTGTTTTAAAATGATTAGTGCCTTCAACAAATTTAGGTGGAAAATTGGTTGCTCTGAGTGAGGCCAGGGAGGTGTAAAAAAGGAGAGACATCTCTTCGTAATTCATACAAACCCATATTTGGGTTCAAAGCGTTACAATGGGATGTCTAGCATTCCACTATACCCTTTGAAGTCATGCTCTGCACTGCTCTAGTTGCAAGGCGAAGTTCGGAGACGAAGAACGCATTTCACCTTTTGTTGAATTACAAGCTTTATTTCCCCGTAAAATTTTAAGTGAAATACTCAAATTGATAAAGAGTAGTTTAGGAAAGAATTCAATATTATAAACATGTATTTCTAGTTTCTTCGTAATGTGCAAATGGAAATGAAATGAAAATTAGGCCCTCTTAAAAACATAATTTTTTCTATAATGTGCACATTTCTGCATGTAAGATTTTTATCCTTTAATCTGGGATATTTTGATCTTTCAAATAAACTACTCCGCGAAAGCGTGCTCCAACGTGCTTTTAAACTATTTGCTGTTAAAATTGTCAGTTTTGCACTGCATTGTGATTCGCTGCTCCAATTCAAGGTACACAAATTCATTGTTGCCATCACATTGAAAGAGAGAGAGCGAAATGCAGTAGGGGCAAGTATTTCTAGACATGAGAGCACTAGTCCCGATAATGGATGCTCTCTTTTCTCGAAGCGCCTGATTTCCACCTGTAGTTAAGCGCATAACTTCTCGGCGGTGCCGCGCATCCTTCAAAGGAGAGCAGGAGTTGTCTCTCCTTTTCTTACACCTTCCTGGTGAGACTGAGCCGAGTATTGTGAGAATGGAGTTTTTTATATTGTTGTATCCTGCAATCATATCACCAGGACCAAACTAGAGTCTTTCAAGAGGAGGTGCGCCCAGGTAGTACCTGTCCATTGGATTGACGTGAGGAGGCAAAAGGTGCACTTTCTGGACATGTTGAACCTGCCAACTTATCAAGGCAAACTCGACTGGATGAAAGTGGTTGAAGGTGGAATGGTTTTAGTCTTTTCCATTACCCATCTGTCGTTGGCCCCATTGTAAGATGGGAAAGGGAAGGAGAGAGATGGGTCTTGCGTGACCCGAGTATGAAGCAATTAAAGAAGTGTAAAGCAGGGGGTCTTGCGTGGCCCCAGGTCATACTGAAAGCACCAAATGGGAACCATATAGCCCATGATATGTACGTATGGCGGGCTTATCCCATGAATGGGTCTTGCGTGGCCCACAAGTACAAGTTTAGAGTGATGGCCAGTTTTGGAGGGCCTTGCGTGGCCCAGTGAGTTGGAAGTGTAGTGACCAGTGTATGGGGTCTTGCGTGGCCCATTGAATTGGAAGTGTAGTGACCAGTTCATGGGGTCTTGCGTGGCCCCAAACAGTATGTTGTGTTATGGAAAGGGTCTGGCGTGGCCCTTTAGTTTAATATCAAGTTGAAGATTATGCCTAGACTGGGTCTGGTGTATCCTCTGATACACAAGTAAAAGAGTGTGTAGGCTGGGTCTTGCGTGGCCCAGGGCTGCAGGCAAGGTATTTGGGTCTGGCGTGGCCCAAGTGTGAGGACAGGCAGTGAGTGGCAGGGCCTTGCGTGGCCCAAACACGATGAGTAAAGTAAGTGGAAGACACTCTTGACTCCAACCAACCTGTGGATGGATGTCTTACGCTCTGCTTATCACCAGGCCACGCCCACACACCAATTCCACCTCAGTCATTGGTTGACGGTAAGCTGCTTGTCCCGTGTTGTGGTGATTGTTTTTTGCTGCAGTAGTTAATTGTAGGCAGCAGATGCAATGGCATAACAGCAGTTGCCATAGATGTGTGAATTGTATCGTCTTTGTTTCATTATTGGCATCTGTTAAAACATTTTCTTTTTTCATACACTGTAAAAGGTCTCCTTTTCCTCAACATGAAGTATTATGACTGATAATGTTCAACAGTGATGAATGTGAAGTCACATTTTTTGGATTTTAATGCAGAGCTTGTTAGAACTTGTTTTTATTTTCCCCCCAGCTATGGAGTCACAGAAACTGAGAAAACCTAGTCTACTACTGAATGTACTCTGGCAATTCCATTTTGTTAATGCACACATGACATGTTGCATTCATCACAGTGGTAGGTGATGTCATGCCTTGAAAATTTCAAGAAATGTACATGTAACTTTCTTCATATTTGGAAACGAAAGATCTATAAAAGGTAGCTCTTCAAATGTGTGTGCGAATAATACTGTCCGTCATACTTGCAAAGAATTTGTGATGGAGGGAACCTTAACATGTGTTTTGAAGAAGAAGAAAAAAAAGAGGAGTATTGGAACAATCACATTACATGTATCTAATGTTTTTGTTGTTCAGATTGCATGGTATAGAATTGTATTTCATGTTACTTAATTTTAAGTGATTTTTCAATATTTTACAACATATTTACTTCATTTTTCTTCATTTTACAGGCTGCAAAGGTAGCTCCAGAAGCCCCTAAAAAGTAAGTTTTTTAAAAGAGTATGTTCATGTATTTGACATGCTGTAGACTTTGAAAATTGTCATTTCCCAATGTCGGGGAATAATTTCTAGAAGGAAAAAAATTAAATGCAATCTTCAAAGAAAGAAAAAATATTTCCCTATAAACTGTATGAGATGAGTGTTTGTTGTGCTCTACAAGGGAAGACTTGCTACTTTATAATGATAATGATAAAAAAACAGAATCAAGAAATGCCTGATAAAGATAAAGCTGGTTCATATGCCCATGAAAGAAACTCAACTTGTCTTCTTTATGCAGGAATGGACTGTTTTATATTCTCTGTTGATATCTCCTGAAAATTGTATTTCCATTTTATTTTCAGGGCTGATAAGAAGGGCAAGAAGAAAGCCTACAACAATGTTCCACCTCCTAAGCCAGTAAGTATTTTAGCACTAAAGTGCTGAAAAACAAGTAATGTTTAGAAATGCAACACTCTGCAGGTTGAAACACTACACACAAACTCAAATTAATCACATTTAAAGGGACTGTACAGTACTGGTTGAGGTGGGGATCCATGTTTTGAACATTCCTAAGTGAGATAATGAGAAACCTCTTATGAAATATGAAAGAGCATGTAATTTTAAGAAGGATTCAATGTTAATTTGATGAAAATTGGTTTTCAAATGGCTGAGATATCCCAAAAAGTGGTAATAATAAAAGGCGACAGGCCATGCCTTTTATTAGGATCTCTTTGTTTTACTTTGTTTTTGGATATCTCAGACATTTCAAAAGCGATTTTCATCAAATAAACTTTTGATACCCCTTAGAATTGCATGCTCTTTGACATCTCATAGAGTGGTTTCTGAATATCTTGCAAAACGTTTAAAGCTAAATCCTCACCTCGACCAGAACTGTACAACCCTTTAAAGTGATTGTATACAATGTAGTATTGGTGGAGATAAGGATTGGGCCTCAAACTTATTGTGAGATATTGAGAAACCACTATGAAATATTACAAAGGATACCATTCTGAGAAGAATGCAAAGTTTATATGATGAAAATCAATTTTGAACTGGCTGAGATTTCCAAAAACCAGAGTTAAACAAAGGGATCCTAATAAAAGGTGGGTCTCACTTTTTTTAGTATCGTTTTGTTTCCAATCTTAGCTATTTCAAAACAAATTTTCATTATATGGTGAATTCCTCTCGGAATTTATGCTCTTTCATATTTCATAAGAGGTTTCTCATTATCTCACAAAAAAAGTTAGAAACCTGATGACATCAACCAAAACTATATCATCCTTTTAAGTGATGATATTGGGGTAGGGATTGCAACAAAGAGGGGGTCGATAGATGGTTAGTACGAGACAGTATACCACATGTTGCTTATGAGGATGATCATACACATTTCAATGACTTTGATATCCATGGCATTTGGTACGGGTTGTGGAAAACCTTGATGCATTATCAGTAAGAGCAATGATTTAAAGAGACCTTTTATACACTGCTTTGGGGTAAATGTCTTGCATTCATTTTTGTGTTGGACTGATCCTCATGTTATAGTTGGCCTAGTGATTTGCTTTTTAAGTGAACACTAACTTGTTGGAGACAAGGGAGTGGGTATAGTTACTGTATAGATTGTTGTTTTCACAAGGGTTTAATTTTCACGATTATCACAAATCACTGTTTGATCATGAATTTAGCAACATGCGAAAATGTTGCAATGCACTAGAGGGTAATACTTGCAGTGCAATAACGATACCGTCGGTGTCAATTCGGGAAAACAACATCCTGTGAAAGTGTCTGTGAGCTCCTTATTTGTGAAAATAACAGCTTCTACAGAAAACAGCAATGCCAATAATTTTCCTTGACTGGTTCTTTGCAGGATCCAGTTGAGGAGGATAGTGACAGCTCGGAGAAAGAGGAGGAGGAGGTGCCAGTGAAGAAGGGGTCCAAGCAACAAGCTGCCCCTGCAAAGAAAGTTGTTAAGCCCCAGGATGAAGATGACAGCAGTGATGACGACAGTGATGAAGATAGCAGCGAAGAGGAGGAGACGAAACCGGCGCCCAAGGCCAAGCCTGCTGCAAAGGCACAACAAGCCAAGGCTCCGGCCAAGGCTCCAGCGAAGGCAGCCAAGAAGGAAGAGAGCGATGAAGATGATAGCGACGATGACAGCGACGAAGATAGTGACGAGGAGGAGGAAACACCAACACCAGTGAAACCGACTCCCAAGACCAAGCCTGCTGCCAAGGCACAAGCGAAGGTCCCAGCAAAGCCAGCTGACGAGGAAGATGATTCCGACGACGATTCTGATGACAGTGAGGAAGACAGCAGCGAAGAGGAGGAAGAGAAGCCGACGCCTAAAGCCAAAGTCCAGAGCAAACAGCCTGCGAAGGCTGCCAAACCTGCTCCCAAGAAGGCAGCTGCCGCCGCAGCCGACGACAGTGATGAAGACGATAGCGAGGATGACAGCGATGAAGAGAGTGAGGAGGAAACCAAGCCCACACCAAAAGCCGCTGCCAAGGCGGCCGCTCCAGCGAAGGGCAAGCCGAAGCAAGAGGAGGAGGAGGAGGATGACAGTGATGAAGACGATAGCGATGAGGATGAGAGTGAAGAGGAGATGGAGACGGAGCCTACCAAGGCAGCTGTGAAGAGGAAGAAACCGGAAGCAGATGAAGAGAGTGATGATGACGATGATGAGGATGATAGTGATGAAGGTAGGATTTATGTTTTTCTTGCTTTTGTGTTTATTATCCTTTTCATGCTTTTGCCAAGAGGGTGCCTGAGGAAATTTGAAAAAATTGATGATTAATGATTATAATAATCCGTTGCAAATGCTGATGTTGTTGCAGCCAGACTGGCCTGGGAATTCTTCAACACATCCCTCTCCTATGTAATTTCTGATCATTTTCAGAAAAGTTGCTTTTACATTCTTTATTGAATGTTTATCTTGTGAAAAATTGTAACAACGGTAATTTATCTTGTGCAGGATGTCGATGGTTTTTCAATGAAGCTGCCACAGTGTAAGATTATGAATAGAAAGAGTAATCACTTTGAAATGATGCTATGATACAAATTGGTTGTCAACTGGTATTCTTCAAGTTTACTTGCATGCTTCCAACAGTCGCTCTTTCAAAACTACTCTCAGTTTGTGAGTGGATGGATGCTCAATTTTGTAATCCCTGTCACAATCCCCCCCCCCCAAAAAAAAAAAAAAATACAGAAGAGGAACCACCTGTCAAGAAGGTAAAGACACCAGCTGGAGCCAAGAAAGCCAAGGAGAACGGGGCTGCCACGCCCAAGGCTGATGGGGACAGCTCTGGTGAGTGTTTCTGTGTTTGGGGTCGTTAATATTTTTCCTTATTTGCACAACCTAGTGGGTACAATTACAGTGCACTCCCATTATAACGAACACGGTTATAACGAAATTCCGGTTACAACGTAGTAAAAATTTAAGCTCCGACATTATCAGCTCTATGTTTTGTTGTTTATTTGTTCGGTCATAGCGAAATTTTGATATAACGGAAGAAAAATGCCGGTCCCAAGCACTCAGTTATGATGGGAATCCACTGTATGTGGAATGGTGTACCTCAGCTCAGATATTTTCAGTACAGACAGGAGCAAATTAATATTTCCAATGTGAGGTTTAAGCAACTGATAACTCTTGAAGGTTGGAAAAAGGAATCCTTTGTGTGTGTGTTTGTGCATGGAGTTTAGAACTGACTGATGTAGAAGTGTGAAAGAGGCATCAATTATGTGAATATTTCTACACAAAAATGAAGGACAAGGTTTTTGATAAAGTACTGAGTACAAGAAAGTAAAATTATTGTACTTAAGGAATAATTTAAAGTGTGCATTGGTACAATGTATCATTTCATGGGCTCATTGTGAAAAGAAGCGAATGGACTGCGGGGATCTTTTAATGCCATTTTAGTTTCTGACCCGCCTTCTCTGACAAACTGCGCACCAATGTCCTTCAAATATATTTGAAGGAATATGATAGTTTAACCCCCCCCCCCCCCCCTTTCTGGTCCTACATGCAGATGTGATCAGTATCTTCATCGCAAGGGTAGATCCATCGACCACTCCGGAGCAGATTCAGGAATTCTTTGAGGAGAACGGTGTGACATGCTCTAATGCCCGCATGGTGAAGAGCAGGAAGTAAGTGCTGCTTGTGCAATTTGTCAATGTTCCTTATACAGCTGTAAATCTATAACCTTTCTTACCATTGTACTTATTATCTTGGGAGGAGGGGGGGGGGGGGATGAAAGAGCGATAGGATATAAGTGTACTATATTTGTATGTCAGAGGGAAAACAAGGGGTACTGTGTGCTACAGTTGTAACAAAATTTGATTGGCATTTGCAATGAAATAAAGAAATTAAATAAAGATTCTGGTACCAAAATTGTTTACTATTATATGTCTTTATGTACTTTATTTGTTTGGCTTCAGCGAAGTTTCAGTATAATGAAAGATAACTGCCTGTCCTAGAGACTTTGTTGTATCAGGAGTTCCGTGCAGTAATCATCTAGTAAGAGGTTTAATTCTCAAGAATATTAATTCTGCATGGCTTGCAAATTAGAACTCCTTCAGGGCCCAGCAAAATAGATGCACGGAGATTTTCAGAGTATGCTCACTTGTTTAATGGCATCTAGGTATCCAGGCTTAATGATGACTGTTGCATCGCTGAAATTACAGTGTGAATGTTGAAATCAACGACGAGGCATTTGTCTGAAAGCCTGCGAGAAAATAATGAGGAGGAAAAAAAAATATTCAAGCTCACTTTCAAACCTGCCAAAAACGTATGTGATAAGCACTGTAACATGTTTCCTAGCATTTTTATACAGTCTTCCATGTGCAAATCACGGATGGGACATTACAGGGGGAAAAACTCTCTATCTGCAGAGTTATTGCAGCTACCTGAAAGGATCTTGTGATTTCATAGCGGATACAGTGTAAACATCCAAGTGTGAGATGTCACATACAGTATTGTCACTGGCACTGATGCATGATATAAAACAGAGTCCGACATTCGGTTTTCCTGTAGGTTTGCCTACGTGGACGTGCCCACTGAGGAAGAGTTCAACAAGGCCATGGAGCTGAACGAGAGCGAACTCAACGGCAGCGTCATCCGGATGGAGCGCGGCCGCAAGATGGACAGCAGCAAGGCACCACAGAAAGCTGCCCACACACCAAGTAAGACGAAAAGCTTGCCTTGGGAATAACCCCCCTTGATCGTTAGACATTCCATTTCCACAAACTTCTTTTAAATCCCCCTTCCAGCTGTGCACAAATACTATTCATGTCTATTTATTCATTTATTATCATTTATTTTTTTGACCTGCATAAACCTTATGGGAAGAGCGTAAAGAGCATTAATTGTATTTTCTTATACAATGATGTATTACACTTTGTCAGCTTTTCACAAAGGTTCATCTAATATTGTAGAACATGTAGTGTTATTCCAGAGTATGTGTCTAGGTAGTTGAAATGTGTAGGAAATTGATTTCTTTACACTTCTAAACAGGTTCTTGGGAACAGAATGTATTTGGTATTCAAAGTCTGTTGCTGAATCGTTGTTTGGCCAAAAAAAAAAAAGAAAGAAAAAAAGAAAGTGAGAATAAAGAAAAATAGTTTTGGTCGTCAGGTATCGGAGAGTCGGTGAAATTTTAAGAAAGAGCTCATGGTGTGTTAACAGTTGTGCCAAAATTGCTAAGCAAAGGCAAATAATGCCTAGAAAATTATGCAAACAGGTTGAAGGAACTTACTAGGTATTTAAAGGCAGTGAGGAAATTTAACATCTTTTATCCTTGTCCTGCAGGGAGAAGCGAGGGTTCAGACGACCGCACTCTGTTTGCCAAGGGACTCAGTTACAGCACCACCAAGGAGACATTGGTGGAGACATTTGGGGCATCTGATGCCAGGATTCCCGTCAACGAAGAAGGGCGGCCAAAAGGGTGAGCTATTTAAAAATTTATAAATCCTTTTCCAGCGTGTGACATCAATTGAACATAATTTTACCCCTTGTTCTTGCCAAAAACTAGCTCTTTCAGTCACTGTCAAAACGACTTGGTTATGATGGGCAGACTTGTACTAGAAACCTTTCAGAAATGTGTAAATCCAAACCCCCTAATGTACAGCCACTTGCCTGATTTCGTAAAGGCAGTTTGGATCATATTTGCAATCAAAATTTGTTTGTGATGTACAACCAGTGTGAAGTCGGAACACATCTTGCCCCATGTGTTGTTTACATTTGTGCCATCAGAAATTGCATTATTCTTGGACCAAAGTAAACTGCCTTGTGAGTTTCTGCAGTGGTTTCCATACCAGGACATAATCAATAGAAAAATGATCAAATACTGAACAGAGAGTCCTTACCAGACACCTATGTTTTGACTTTAGTGGAATCTCGTTATAATAAGGTCAGATATAGCGAAATGCCTGATAAGCAAGGTAATTTTTCAGGTCCTATTCTTTTTATATTCTTTCTTTGTATCCCTGATGCAGTGGACCCCCATTATAACAAAGTCCTCGGGACCGTCAATCTTCTTTTTGATATATCAAATTTTTGTTATAACCTAACAAATAAACAATAAGAGACATAGAGTGGATAATGTTGCAGCCTGGATTTTTACTTTGTTGTAGCCGGAATTTCATTGTAGCGGTATAACAAAGAAATTTCAGTGACCCTAAGCAGCAGCTGTTTATAATGAGGTTCCCCGGTGTGTATTCTTCCCCTCTCCCCAATCACCAGGTTTGCCTTCATCGAATTTGAGTCAGAGGAGGCTGCAGACGAGGCGATCAAGGCCCATCAGGGCGTTGAGATCGACGGCTGGTCCCTCATCTTGGACTACTGCGGCAGCAAGAGGAAGAACTTCGCCTCGCCGGGAGGCGGCCGCGGGGGCCGCGGCAGATTCAACTCGCCCCGGGGTGGCTTTGGTGGCGGCGGAGGAGGTGCGTGTGATGGCAGAATCCTCTTGTGCAACTTTTAAATAATTATCGTGAAAGAATTGATTTGACTCTCTCACCTGGTCAATGCTATTCTATGACAAGCTAGTATCAAGAAAAAAGAACAAACCCCCACATTACAATCCTATGCCCTCCTGACTGTCAGAAATTGATGGTATTTTGTTTTGGTGCATCTTGATTTGTCTGTAATTCTTTATGTCTTGTTTTCAAGTTTCAACACAGTGACATTCGAGTGTGTGTGGTATGCGAATTACTCCGCACAGTCATGTCAGATTCACTCTGACGGAAGTGTTATTCAGTGAAGTTTTGTAACCTCTTTTCTGGTTTAATTTATAAAAAATAATGCCATTGTGTAAATTTCTTTTCCTGGCACATGTACTTTGCCCATAGAAGGTGTTCTAAATCATTATGTTGCTGATCATTTTATTGCAGACAACTCGAACAGCAAGACACTGTTTGTGAAAGGTATTTCGTCAGATGCGACGGAAGACTCCCTCTGCGAATCTCTCGGATGCACAGCAGTCAGAATCCCCCGGGATCGGGAAACGAATGAGATCAAGGGGTAAGAGAGCATTGAAAAGTGTCAGCAATTAAGTTTGTCCAAAGTTCTATGCATGTTTCATCTCACAGACTGCCGGGCACATCCTGAGCTTGCTTGAAACGGTGTAATTGGTGTAACTACAGTATGAGCATAACAGGCAACATTCATGATTTGGTGGATGCATCTGGAACTTGATTCTGGATGCCACAGTTGTATTCGCGACAACATTTCTGGGACATTTCTTGTCTCTCTTTGAAGCGAGAAGGCGACCTGTAGTGATTTGCTGCAGGAACAATAATTAATCAATGTCCAGGTGTATTAAGAAACCCTTCAAATAAGGCATGCCTGTGGCCATTCCAACCGCTTGCATGTAAGACCGAAGGGGACAGCAAATCTGGGTCAGATCCACGCATGCAGGAGACTGTCCATGTCCTGTGTCGACTAAGCTGGCCCAACACTGAAATACCTGTGTAGATATTTGTCAGTTTGTACAAAGTGTTACGATCGCCATCAGGGTTATTAATCTGTATTGATTTTTGAGCATACATGTCATGTGTGTGGTGTATTTGAGAATATGATAACACTGTACTCTATGACCCACCATATTCGCAAAGGTACTTTCAAGTCAATCCATGGTTTATGCAAATTTCTTTCTTATAAATGTGTGCAACAGATTTGTGTATGTCTGCAAAACATCCAATAATGACCACATGTCGATTCACGCATGTGAAAGGTACACCTATTTTACTCTTATTTTATTCCATGGACTGAAATTTAAGCCACTTCTGTGAATACGGGCCTGTGGTCGTAGCTCTTTGTGAAAACAGCGTTGTGCATTTTCCATCATGCAGATTTGCCTATGCTGACTACGAAGACCACAGCGCTGCCCAGTCGGCCATCGATTCTCTCTCTGGCCAGGATGGACTGTACATGGATTTCGCTCGCGAGAGGTCCAGCTTCGGAGGCGGCAGAGGCGGCGGTGGATTTGGACGAGGTATGGACACAACTGTTCCATACTATTAAACTGATGATTAACCTCAATTGCTACTGGCTTATGGTAACTGATCTCTTCTCATTGTATCAGGGCTTGGATGTGCAAAACACTAAATATGTTACAGGTGCTCTTCTCCCAGGGGTTAAAGGGAATCTCTCCACAAAAATCTACATTTTGAGAGGTGTGAGAGCATGTCCTAAGAACTCTAGAGAAAATTCTATCCCATCACAAGAAATGCCCAAAACTGTGAAATATCAATTTTTATAAATCAACACGCACTAGTGCATGCTGCAATAGTAGCCAGACCTGAAAATAGTAGCTGCGCGTAGACCATTGGTGTGTGCACCTTTCCTTCGTTCGCCTCCGTCTGCACACAGCTATATCGAATACTGTCTGTCAGTATCGCCTCATCGAGCCATATGCATCCGCATGAGTAGATGCTGCCGCGGCTGCCTGGTCAGTTAGTGGCTCGGCCCGGCGCGGCAGCACCAACCTAGCTGCGTATGTGGACATTTGCGTGTTTTGAGAGTATCGTAGTACACTGATCGTACAGAAAATCATCAAACTACGCAATCGAATGCAGTCGATAACGCCAGACAACTACTCTTAAATCAAGGCGCATGTAATTTTTGGCATTTTAAGAGATTGCTCTATGTCTCTTTATATATTGCTATATTTCTGTATGTGAGTAACGTTGCACTCTTATATTTGATAGGGATATTACCAGTACAATAACCTACAATGTCAGAAAACTAAATTTCTGTGTACAGATACACTTAAGTTTGCTGTGGATTAGGAGTAGGAAAAACAACATACATGTATATAACTGAAAGTTTCATCAAACTTGGAAAACGATAAACCTGGGAGAAAATTTAGCAATATCAAAGTTTCACATGTTTCCAGAAACAGTGGCTTTGACTATAGTCTCATTCAAATCAGACAAGGCATCGACATTGCACCTCAGAACTCTCCTGCAGCAATGGTGTTTTTGCAGTAGAACTTAGCTACTGCTATGAGCAAAGAGAACATTCCAAGAATCGTTTTTGTAGATGATGCAGAAATAATGCGTATGCCCAGTACTTAATCTCCAAGATATGTACTTTTCAGCCAGAAACACCTCTGTAATACCACAGTATTTATTAGCATGGTATTGTGACAATGAGAAGTGCTTACCTCCGAGAGGTGTACTTGTGAGCATAAAATACCATGGTATTTTATGAATGAGAACGGTCCCAACTGAAATACTGCGATATGTATATTACAGACCTGTGACAATAAATTACAATGGTATCTATTACTAAGTAATTCCAATATGAAAGCAACTACTGTGCAGTGGATTACCCTGCATCGAGCTGTAACAAATCTCTCCCTCTCTCTCTCGACTCTCCTTGCCTTCAGGTGGCGGATTCAGGGGAAGGGGTGGACGAGGCGGTCGTGGCCGAGGAGGATTTGGTGGTGGCCGAGGAGGATTTGGTGGTGGCCGAGGCGGCTTTGGCGGACGAGGAGGTGGACGAGGTGGCAGCAGAGGTCAGTATGGGGGGCTGAGTGGTCAAGTGTCAACATTTGTATTCAGCAATTTACTTGTGTGTTCAGTGTGAGTGAAAGCACGCCTCTCTGGTGTTAAAAGCCATTGGATCTAATTTTACACTATTAGGAAAACGTGCGTGTTTTGTACAATACAGTGCACTCGCATTGTAACAAACACGATTATAATGAAATTTCGGTTACAACGAAGTAAAAATTCAAGCGGCAACATTATCCACTCTTGTATTTCTATTGTTTATTTGCTCGGTTGTAACGAAATTGCGATACAACGAAAGAAATCTGCCGCTCCCGAGGACTTCGTTATAATGGGAGTCCACTGTACTTGTATATCACTGCTGTTATTTAAGACAGCTTTGCATTTCATTGTCTTTTTAATGATTGGATGATGTACTAGGCACACTCTAAATGATGAAAAAACAAATATTACTTTAATCCTGGCCAATAAAAGCTTGCTGCTGTCGAAGCAGCCTGTTGAAGCAGCCAGAAGACAGAGACTGTAATGACACAGCATGTCTTTTTTTAAAAATCTCTAAGATATCTAATCAAGTTGATTACCACATGCTTGTAATTTTGATTCCAGTTTGTTTCAATGATTAAAAACAAACTAAACAAAAACAAATGATGATCATGTAGAATCAAGTGGAGCAACTTTTACAGAAATTTGTAACACAAAAGCTGCCAAGTTAGCAAAAGCAAATGATGACTTGCCCTGGGTGGCAATACAAACTGTGTTTGGAAAGATGTTGAATTCTGGATGCTACTTGTTATCCTGCTACTTGTAAAACAACATATTTGCTTACATGCATCAGTTCAAACTTAGTATAGAGATATCTTCTTGAGAATGCTGGAATATGAGGAATGTGAACCTTTGATATGTTTTGTGAACTCCCCCCCCCCCCCTTTGTATATATTAGTTGACTTATTTTCAACCTCTCATCTTATATTCATTTCCAGGACGTCCTGGGCTTGGTTTCCAGAAGAAGGACGGGATCAAGGATTTCCAAGGAAAGAAGACGACATTCGATGACTAGGAATTAAATCTCTGAAACAAACTTTTGGACTTATTGAACTAGCTGCAAGGTCAGCTAAAATGCTTGATCACCCCTGTGAGACCCAAGCTGTGAAAATGACATCCACAATACACTTGCTCGACAGTGTGACCAGCTGTGAAGTGGTCATGCAAAGCCGAAGGTGGTCTTGACGGTCAAACGGTGGCTAAACATAGGAACCGTACAAGCTGTAGCACTGAAGTGGACCTGACATGACGGAGTTGGTCGCAACAGTTGTTTCAATCTGCTGTTGTAGGCAGTACTTTTAAAATAACCAACAAATGTGAACTCAGTATTAACAGTTCTTGTCTGACCCATTTTAGGTAACGATTTCAATTTAAGCATTCTGCTTTGGCCAGATTAATCACATTTAAAATATGTGCATAATTTTTGAATAACCTATATAACATTGAGGTGTTGTTCAACTAGCAGTATGTTGTCTTTGAAAATTTATGATTTGATGTAAAGCATTGGTCCTTACATTTTCTCCCCAAGGTTAAAAGAGTGATCCCATCCAGGGAAAAATTAAAGTAAATTTATGAATATTGTAAAAACTTTGTATATTATCTGCGAGCTGGAGGGTCACATTGTACGTATGAAGGGAGTTCTGGCCGTTTGAAAGTGCGTAAATCATATCGCTTGGTGGTCAGCAGGCACTGTGAAGGGGTTGTATAGGGTCATTCCTATGTCCATTGCGTACTTCTCCCTTCCTGTATACAACATCACTTCACAAAATTCATCTGATAAATTTCTCAGTTGAACATGTTTCAAAATATACTTTTTTGCATCCTAACTCTAAACTGTCTTACAGGCAAAGCCCTACAAATTTGTTAAAGGAAAATGTACAGACAAACAGAAATTCAATCTATGTGATTATTTCTTAACCTCTCAGTAGTTGTTAGCAGGGTGTATGTGAGTCGTATGAAAGGACTAGTACCTTAATTTGTGTTGCCAAACTTGCAGAAACCTTGACCGAAAGATCGGTCTGTATCTGTTCGTCGGGGATATGTTCCGCGGAGACTGCGTCTGTACGGATCCCCTCACGGAGGAGAGCAATAACGTCAAAAAAATAAAATAGAATAAAAGACTCCTCCGGACAGACAGATCTTTCTGTCTAGCAGAAACCCTAAATGTGTAAAAATACTTTTAAATGTAATCAGCTATGAGTTAATTTGATCTGTACTCTAATCAGTATTCTTGTATGCTCTTGTCTCTTATTTTTTTTTTCCTGGCAGAATGTAGAACTGCATGGATGCGTCATATTCCAGGACAGTAGGAATACATTCAAATTTTGTTTCATTTTAATCACCAATTTACCTCTCAAATCATATCTGGTTAAAACACTTAGGGTGTCCACACCCCACTCTTAGAAACAGGAGTGTGAATAAGAGTTTTCTTTGTTGCGGCACCAGACTCTAATGAAAAAAAAAAGTCTTTATGCCTTGAGATAAGTTTTTAATGCATCGTTGCATTGCTGTTTTGACTATGAATTTTACAAAATGTACCTAGATTATGTGATTTTACAGAGAAGTGTGTACAGTTGATTAAGTGCATTTGGACAGCAGTGTCTGTGCTTATGAGATATTTATGTGTCTTTGGATATTAAAATCTGGAAATTTTATGTAAGTGATGCGTACTTGTGAATTCATTCGTTTCTGTAAGTTACCAGACTTTCTAATGGTTTTGTGAAAACACAAAAATCTTGTCTGATTTTCATGAAACTCCCTCTGTTCTGTTAGTTTCTCTGAGGTCTATTTTCTGTGGTCAATTAACTTTTCACATAGTCTATCACTTGTACTGAACCTACAAGACCCCATTGATGAAATTTATATGTTCATGTGTATGTCCATTCACACATACGTACACACCACAGACAGAAACACTATAGACTTCCAGTGCAGGAAAAAAAGAAGTAAAACAACACAATGTATTCCAAGAGGATAATGTTTGAAACTGAAGGCATTTATGCCTATGACATGCTGTCTTCTTTTTTTTTTATTCAATCTTGAAGCCAGGTGAAATTGAAAATACTAACATATTGCTTCTCTTCTCTTTTCCGACATGTTTGTTAATTTACAGATCAGCAGTTGCGATCTTAAAGGGATAGTACAGTTTTGGTGGAGATGAGAATTGGGTTTTTAACTTTTTGCGAGATACCAAGAAAACACTTATGATATAGTACAGAACATACCATTTTAAGAGGAATTCAAAGTTTATTTGACGAAAATCCGGTTTTGAATGACTGAAACATCAAAAAACAAAGTAAAACAAAGCGATCATAATAAAGTGTGGGTCCCACACTTTATTAGAATCGCTCTTTTTTATATCTCAGCCATTTCAAAACCAATTTTTATCAAATAAACGTTGAATTCCTTATAGAATTACATGCTCTTTCACATTTTATAAGAGGTTTCTCATTATCTCACAAAAAATGTTAGAACCTGAAATTAGGTCTCAACCATAACTGTACAATCCTTTAACAAATCTAATTTGTAGAGGGAGACAAAGTGAAGAAACTCGCACCTGAACCTTCACCCCTCTGAATGATATCTTTCTTTCATTTAATATGCCTTGTCCGCCCTGGACTACTTAACATAATGTTGGAAATTTCGGAGCTTGGGTATTTGTTCCATGTTCATCGTGTCACTGCCGGCAACCAGGGACAGCCTGGTGGTAGTGTCGCTGCCTGGAAAGCAGTAGATGACAGGTTCGAGTTCCACTGGTTCCTTTTTTCCGACATGTTTGCCAATTTACAGATCGGCAGTTTCGATCTTAACAAATTTAATTTGTAGAGGAGACAAAGTGAAGAAACTTGCACCTGAATATTGCTTCTCTTTCATACAATTCTCACAGAATAAAATGGTGTAGATTATTATTCATCCAGTCAAAATGTGATTCTCCAAAATTCTTATCACAAAACTGAAATGGAAATGTGAAAATCTGTGTACGACTTCACACATATAAGGACCATTCTTCCACTAGAAGGACACCAGAAGGAGCTGATTGTTTAACCCTAATCAGGCTGGGGGGGGGGGGGGGGGAATCCGCCCCCCCCTTGACGTTTCGCGCAATATCTTCACAGCGCGATAAGCTTCCGCCGCGATGTTTCATGACTTTTTTCTTTAAGTATCGCGCAACTTTTGAGACCCAAATTGTTGCGCCCGCGTGTACAGTTTTGACGTGACGCCCGTTTGAAAAAAATTTGTCAACCCCAAAATTGCTCCAAAACGTGATTTGTGTACAAATCTAATGCAAATTGTGTTTTTTCAATTAATTCACATAAAAATTCATATGTTGACTTAGAATGGACGAAATTAATTTATTTTAGCATAATAAAGCTTCGAAAAATGTCTGTGACAAATTTTGGCCAAAAAAACAAACAAAAACAAAAGGTCGAAAAACAAGGAAATAAATAAGAAATTCAAAAAACAATCAAATACATAAGAAATTGATTTCGATACAGATTTTTTTTTTATCCTATGTCTCAGGAGAATGATACAAGAAACATTTTAAAAAGAAATTAGCTTAATTAGAGCATTAATAAGTGATTTAGAGCCCAAAACTGATTTTATGCATAAATTACAATAATTAATTAATATAAAATATAAGAAAAATTTTTCGGAGAAAGCAACCATACATTTTGATAGTATACGTCGCAGGCGTCGCGTGTGCCGATTTTCGGCGCGATCACGCCGTTCCATAGGCGAGATCTGAAAGGGGGGCGGAATCCGCCCCCCCCACCCCCCCCCCCCCCCCCCAGATATAGCATAGCCAAAAAAGCCCAGCCTGATTAGGGTTAAATCGGCAAAATGTTGCACTGCATAATAGTCCAGTCAAAATATGAAATGACCCACAACTAATTGCAACAGAAACGATTCCACTTGCATTTGACCCGGAAGAGCTATCAAAATAACATATTAAAAGTTCCCTAAAATTCGAGTGGTGGATCAGTGTCTAATTTGCATAAATTCAAAATGGCTGCCATACAACTATTTATGCCTATATCTGGGGATATATAACCCACAGAAAGTAAATTCCGGTGTCTAATCCTATGTTTTTTAGGTCAAGGAATACAATTATGTTATGTATAGCAACTTTCAAACATCCTTTTATATAGTTTTTGCATATATTTTGCATATAATTACATGCAAAATGGCCGCCATATTGCCTGCGCAAGCCCGTATCTTCGTATATCATTAATGTAGTACACTCAGGAATAAGTCGCTATATATCTGGACATAAAACCCGCAGAAAATAGATTCTGGTGTCTAAACCTATAGCTGTTTTTTAGGTCAGGGAATACAAGTATGATATAAGCAGTAACTTTCAACTTCCCTTTATACAGTTTTTGCATATATTTGCATTCAATTAAATGCAAAATGACCGCCGTAGTGCCACTACAGGCTTATATTTCTATCTGTAAAAGGTACCTAGTGATGGTGTCTGTGGTCTTAATTTTACTGTTGAGAATCACTGATGTAGAATACGTTCCACTCAGGAATAGTTACCTATATTTCACTAAAAATTTGCATATATTTATACATAAATCTATTCAAATTACTACTGTGAATATGATTTCAGATATACGAATACAAGCTGCAGAACGTTAATTGTACTGTAATGTCTCATCCAAGATATCAAGGGAAAATTGTTATAATACCATTTAAAACCTTGATGATTATCCTACTCCTAGTGTGTATATTCTTGCATTTATCAAAAGTATTGTATTACATTGTACTCACATTTTCTTGAGATACAGCCTCAAAACAGAAAACAACTGTAAGTAGCATCGAATAGAACATACCTTTATTTAACTGTAAATTCAACTTATCTTCCAAAGTGTGCTCAATAGGCACACAAATATTAAAGTCTGAAATTATGTAGTAGGAATCGTTAAAATATTTCATGATTGCATGATATTTAATGTATTATGTTTTGTAGTTTGCCCTCATGTTTACTGCTTATTACTTGTGTCTATGTTGCAATTCTTTATTTCTTCTCTCTTTTTTTTTTTGCCAAAGGGGGGGGGGGCATATCATCAAGTTCATGATTATCCATAAGCTACTCTACAAAAGTTTCATGAGTTTGGACATATCTCATATAGCTTTCAAAGTGTGCTTACGGTACACAAAAATTGGTCTTAAATCATTCAGCAGGGTTTTTTTCAAACATCTTTTTTCTTACCTGCGATGATTTACATCCATGTTTAGTTGATACTTGTGTCCTTTGTTGCAAAACTTTTGGTAAAGGCATGTTTATCAATGAGCAACATATGACCGTGATAATTTGTATGGAAGTGGATTTTGTCATATTCTTGCACGGTTTCACCCAGTGACTCACTGAAAATGTAAAACATTGTGATTTACAGCCAGATACAAAGAAAAAGAAAAAAAAAAGGAAATGCCTTAAAGGAGACCTCCGGATGACTTTCAGATTTTTACATTTGAATAACTATTAGTTATACAGAGGACAGAGTTTCAGAATTTATGATAACTGGGTTGAAGAATAAGAATATTTTCAAAATTTAGAACAAATTGAAATGAACAAGGATGATGACATGGCAGAGTCACCATAAGAATGCTTTAATTGGGACTCAAGGAAGCAGAACAAAAGAAGAAGGCATGCATAGATTATACACAGGTGAACTCGCAAGCAAGTGGCATTGTAATGGAATTACACTGCTACATTTCTGAAATATGTGAACCTCCAATGTCATCATCCTTGTTCAGTGTAATTTATTTAAGGTCTTTCAAAGTATTGTTTCTCTGATCAAGAACCACAATAAATTCCACAAATCTATACATGGAGTTGTCGATTTATGTACTACATGATGTGAAATTATGAAAATCGTCTGGAATGTCCCTTTAACAGTTCTATTACTAGTACTCTGGATTCATCAGTCGATCAATACAAACAGCATCCTTCTCATTGGCTTCAAGCTCATACAACACATATAAATTCTTATAAGTCTTACTTTTACCATTTTTCGTGTTGTATCTGCAGCTTTATTAAAAGAAATGTTTCCTATTGCATTGAGGCTTCGCACTAATAACATTTTCACCAACACACAGTTGTTGTTTTTTAGAAATGCGAGCAGCATGAAGGCTGAATTCAATTTTGCTGGCGAAAAAGCAGTCTTAAGTCAGATAAAAAAGAAAATATATAACATCATTTTCTGTTCCTAACCCTTCCAAAAGGTCCCTTCCCTCCACCTCGGTAGCAGCTTTTCTTCAAGTTAAACAGTGGAAGGGAAATGACATGCAATCATTGGAATTGGGACGATTTGAGGAAGATGTTTAATCAAAAAATCAAATATGTTCTGATCACTACAGACAAAGCTGCAGCTATTAAGGAACTCCTGAAGAAAGTCTGATGCAACTGCAAGACAGGATGTTAGCAACTGGCAGTGTATAGTTGCAGGGCAAGCAGATTTGACTGCACACAACCCATACCAGTGTCAGATGCAGGCCATATATCAGACACTTGTAATGTTGTATTTCTAAAATATGTGAGGAGTGAGATTATGCTGTTCTAATTGGTGACTAGGAATAAGAAGCATTCTCGAAAGACATCGACACAGTGTGCAACAAACGTGAGACTTACCACGCTTCAGTATGAAATGGAGCCGAGATCCTGTTTGCTTTAAATTAATCAACTGCAATTTCACACCATCCTAGTCCAGAATTTGTGGTAAACACATAAAACACTGTGAGTGTAAGCTATACTCGTTTTTCACTTTTGTCATTGATCTCTATTTTGAGAGATCACATTACATACCTTAGTATCTGTATTATCACAAGCTAGAAAATGAAAATAATGTACAGGAAACGAAAGAAAGTTTTCTTGAAATCAAGTGACTTTGATCCATTAGATTTTAAACTCATCTTAGCCAAAGGTTCAAGACAGCAAAAAAGGTTCAAGCTAATATTGCAAATAGCCATCATTTATATTCTACTGTCCGGTCGTCGGTCATGCATACATTTTCAAAAACCATTTCCAGGTTCTCTTTAAAAAACCCATGTAATGACAGATTTTCAACAAACTAGGCAAGTAGCATCCCAAGGATGATAGACTTTCAAGGTGTTCAAATAGACACCATGTCCAAAAGGTCCCAGAACCCCGAAATTAAGGAATCTATTATAAAAAAAAAACTCCCCTCACACACATACACCCTCACACACACACACGCACACACACACACACAAAAGTAGAACCAAGTGTAACAGAGCTAGGTATAATGTACAAAGTTGAATATCTTGGAGATTGCATATAGATTTAAGTTTACTTTCGCAGTTTAACTTGTTTTCGAAATATTACACATTGTATATATGTATATATATATATATATATATATATATATATATATATATATATATATATATATATGATACTTGTAATCCATGTGTTAGTACCAGTACAGAAAAGATGACGAATTAGGGTGATAATGCATTTCAGTCCAACAGTGCTATTTATTCAGACCAAATTTTCGACGAAAACATTTGTCTTTCTTCACAATTGTCATTGTCGATCCTGAGGAAGACGAATGTATCCGTCGAAAATTTGGTCTGAATAAATAGCACTGTTGAACTGAAATGCATTACCACCATACTTCGTCATCTATTATATATATATCTATATATATATATATACTCCACCCCCCCCCCCCTCCACCCCAGGCCACAGGATGCCCAAAGGCACCTTAAATATTACTTATAGGTGCGCACGCCTTGGGGCTGGGACCAAATTATTGGGGGCCACTTTTGATTTTTGATCCTCTTTTTGAAAACATATATGGTCAAATTTTCAACAAACTTAGTACTGTAGGTGCATTTATTGCTAGTGTCATGAATATATGAACATCATGCCTCCCTGGACCATGGAGGTCCCTAAAGGCTTGTAGATATGGTCCTAGAGGTTCCCAAAGTCTTCCAATTTCCTCTCTCCCAAGTAAAAGTCTGTAAGAATGGATGGAAGGTGAACTTGAGATACTCAGTGAGGGCTGGACCCCTGGGTCTTTTATTCAGAAAGTGAGTGAGTGACATGGTACCCTGATAAGACAAGAACATTCTCTAAACAAATGTCCAAACTCATGAAACTTTTGTAGAGTAGCTTATGGATATAAGCTACTCTTAATTTGAATAGATTTATGTATAAATATATGCAAATTTTTAGTGAAATGTAGGTAATTATTCCTGATTGGAACGTTTTCTACAACAGTGACTTTCAGCAGCAAAATTAAGACCATAGACACCACCACTGGGTACCTTTTACAGATAGAGATATAAGCCTGTAGAGGAATTATGGCGGCAATTTTGCATTTATCAAATGCCAATATATGCAAAAAATGTATAAAGGGAAGCTTGAAAGTTACTGCTAATATCATAATTGTATTCCCTGACCTAAAAAAAAACATAGGTTTAGACACTAGAATATATTTTTTTGTGGGTTTTAGGTCCAGATATATAGCGACTTATTCCTGAGTGTACTTCATTAATGGTATACGAAGATACGGGCTTGCACAGGCAATATGGCGGCCATTTTGCATATAATTATATGCAAATATATGCAAAAACTATATAAAGGGATGCTTGAAAGTTGCTACAGATAACATAATTGTATTCCTTGACCTAAAAAACATAGGTTTAGAAACCGAAATTTACTTTCTATTGGTTACGTATCCCGAGATATAGGCATAAACAGGTTGTATGGCGGCCATTTTGAATTTATGCAAATTAGACACTGATCCACCACTCGAATTTTAGGGAACTTTTAATACGTTATTTTAATAGCTCTTCCGGGTCAAATGCAAGTGGAATCGTTTCTGTTGCAATTAGTTGTGGGTTAACCCACTTTTTGTCGTATTTTGACTGGACTATAAGCTTCCATTCCAGTTTTGTGATTTATAAGAATTTTGGAAATTATCACAGAAATATATTATGTTTGTGTCGTGTACTTGTATGTGTGCTTGTCACATTTAAGTGATTAAGAATCTATTGATTTATCTAAATGCTCAACTATTATTTCCAGGTGTGTTCGAATCTCCATTTTGCCAAATTAGGCGTTTTCACATCAGCCCGATGTTTCGAAATAGCGCGCTATTTTCTGACTTGGGGAAATTAACCCGATCACGAAATAGCGCGCTATTTGATAATGTGAATACAAATTAGCGCGCTAATTGATCGAGAAAATTTCTCGAGTCCAACTCGGGAAATTTCTGAAATAGCAGGATAATTAATGCGAACTATGAATAGGAAATGAATAGGAAATGAAATAGCGCGCTAATTTGCGATCGCAAAAAATATCTCGAGCTTGGATTTTTATCGGGCTGATGTGAAAACGCCTAATGATGGTGCATGAACCCTATTTCTCACTCCCACAGAGATTTATTTTAGAGAAACATCACATACACATATTAGTCTCCCACTGACATTGCACACAGATCTTCACAAAATGTAGTTTTGGTTGAAATGGGGTTTCAGGTTTCCAACTTTTTATATTTTTTCAAAGATAATGAGAAACCTTTTGTGAAATGTGAAAAAGCATAAAATTCAAAGAGGAATTCAAAGTTTAATTGATGAAATATGGCTTTTGAAATGGCTGAGATATCCAAAACAAAGCGTTCCTAACAAAAGGTGAGACGCAACGTTTATTAGGATCAATTTGTTCTACAATGTATTTTGTTTTTGGATATCTCGGCCATTCCTAAAACCGATTGACATCAATTTCTTTTTGAATTTCTTTTAGAAGTTTATGCCCTTGAATATTTCAGAAGTGGTCTCTAATCATCTTGCAAAATTAAAGTGATTCTAACACAAGGAGTTCATTGCTGTATACAGGATGGAAATAAAAGTGAATGTGTCTTCCATGGACTCAAATACACACACATACACAGACACACACATGCACTAATTAAAAAATATGAAGTACCATTAGCAAATCACTAAATCACACAAAACTGCTTTTCTGTACAAAATATGTACCCACATTATTTAATTCAACATTTCTTGTGCAATAACATGAGCAAGGTTAATTTTACTTCTCAAATTATATTTCCAAATGTTAGTACAGTGTACAACATCACCATGTACCCAGTACTTTTGCATGTAAGAGTGGACTGTTGACAGACAGTACATTTTCCCCAAGACTCGTGCAAATATAGACACGCACTATCTCGTCAATGAAAAAAAACAGAAGAAAAGAAAAAGAACAGCACATGTAATCACAATTAGTCTACTTCAGAGTCCAAATATACAAATATGCCTCACCTTTACAGAAGAAATATAACATTTGCAATATCACAGTTATCTCAGCCTCTGTATACCACAGTCAAATAAATAAAGTTAAAAAAAAAAAAATGAGTACATCTACATAGTGAACACGATGTCGAAAATTTAGCGAAGGAAACATGAATAGTACCACAAGTGGAGATACAATGAATTCCTGCTTGTGCCCAAAACAGGGTTCATCAGTGAATACGTACTGAAAAGAAACGTAGTGCATAAGAAAAGCCTGAGCAAAAGTTTGGATAGCTACTGGTCGCAATTCATGCCTTTCCATAGATTCAGTTGTAGGAGCACAATATATGTTTACACATTGCATTACTTGAGGTACTCTATAATAAATGTCGTTGACAACCGATGACGACTGAAAATCATCGTTCACGTGGGCAGTTGTAAAATATTAAACATTTATTACTGGTACACTTGGATGTAGTAATGTTAACTGCTGTTGATGCATGGAGTCCTTACATCACTCACTGCCATCCAAATGTGATCTTAACAGATGGACAGAAGTCAAAAAGTCTGTTTGTCCAACTCTTGTCTTTACCAGATTGGAAACCTTATCTCATACAAGGTCTGTGATGGCCACAAGTTTGTGATCCAGGAAGGGTCCATAGATGGACCCCTAATATAACATGGTTACTGTGCCCCATTACTGGGGAACGTTGCTATAGAGAGGACCTAAAAATCATATCAATTACATTGTATTCTCACTATATCAGTGTACAAAATCAAAGAAATATAAAGAGTTAGGACCTGCAAAATCACCTTTATGAGATAGGGTTCTGTTATGTCCAAACTCTTTAGAAGAGGTTTCTACTCTACTGTTAGCTTATCATGGTATACAAATGTAGTTTCCTGATAAAGGCTCCTTCGCAGTTTGAGAACTTGCATCACTGCAGCTTCCATATCCAGTTTACGTTAATTAAAACATGTTACAAAAGAAAAAAATATAGCACAAAATGTTGCATATCACTTGCAAATACATTCAGACGGTCTCCTGTTGCAATATTGATGACGAAAATAAGAGTGGCACAATGATATAAGCATATATTTCTGGGTTTTCCTTTCCCCTTGAACTTGCTGCAAAGGATGGTCCATCAGTGTTTAACATAACAACATTTGACATCTTGCTGTATTGTCTAGAAGCAGACTCAGTAACATAAGCAATAACATTTTAATATATCCAAATGCCTGGCAAACGTGGCACCAGTAAATAAATATATACCAAGCACTTCACATTTCAAAGGTCCTCGAACCTACAATGTACACTCCGAACCAAATGTAATTAAAGAATGGAACAAGCAGGTTCTGAATTCCTGCTGTACTTGTACAACAAATAAAAATATGGCAATCAAACATATGAGTAATTTATTCTCTTCAGCTTCATAAACCATAGGTCAATGCATTCTTGAGAGAAATCTTCTTTTTTCTCATCAATTTCAATTTCACTTCCATTGAATAAAAGTGACAATCATGGTAAGGATGCTACTTTGGTTTAAACTGTTAAGCATCTTCAAAGAAATCATATCTTTCTGAGAATTTCCACAACATGTAAATAGATACTCTCAAAGTTAATGTATTCCATGGCTCCTCAGTTAGAAATACTCACTTGCTTGTCACTATTTAGCAAGAAAAAAACAATTATCTACATCATAGTACTTTTGACTTCTCGTCAAAGTTTTCTATACGTCATTGTGACCTCATCACATGGTTTCTGCAGCACTGTATAGCCGACACGGACCAAGAGTAGGAATAAGCAAAAAGAGAGAATACACTAGAGATTAATTTCTAGAATCTGAGACACTGCATGTTGACAATATTCAACATGTGTTGTGCATGAACACAAATGAATACATACTCCATGGGTGACTACAAAATGCTCAGCTCCAAGTCATTGTACAATTGGGTTTTTCTTTTCATAATATTGTACATTGAGTACATATTTCATGCCTTTTGCAACCTTACAGGGAAATCTCACAACACACTTGAATTGATCAAAGATAAAAGGAAAGAAAAAAAAAGAAGAAGAGGAAAGTCATACAAAGACAAAAGATATGAACAAGCTCAAACCGGAAGAAACAGAGTTCTTGAGTATTACAGATTCACCCACTTTGGCAAAGCAGCAATAACTGTTACAGTGATAGTCCCATACATACAAATTAGATGAGGTATTGACACCACTGTCTAGCCATTGTCCCACTGGTTTTTAAACAATATTTGGATTTTTTCCTTTTCTTTTTTTTTTGTGCAATATTCTTAAAACTAAAACTTACTCCCCTTTTACAGCCATCAATGCCATAAAAACTGTGAATAGTTTGATGCAAAGAGCTTAATCTCTTCTTGAATTTACATCATGGACGGAAATGAGGTCGCGCTTTGCACCAAATTTGAATTGGAGATTTGTCACGCCATAAAGGCATTACAGCCTCATCTACATCTACTTTGCATGTGGCTGATTGCGACCAATGGTGTGGTCTTTCTCTGTCCAGCTTGTAAGGTATGGTCTTTGCTGTTATTTCAAAACACGACATGGAGTCTCATTTTTTGTTTCTCTGCCTAAAGGGGCCTGAGGTGGGCTTGAATCCCTAACCCACAGGTTCAGACAAACCTGTGCTTAGCAACCACTCGAGGGGAACCGAAAAATATGGCGTGGCGTTACACTCAGGATGGTGTCCAAATGAATAACTCACATGTGTAATAAACATCATTCCACTACACATTCACATGTATCAAACCCATGATTTCTTTCTAGATGTGTTTGTAGCGGCCTGAATAGCAAGGGGGTGGGGGTTGTTGGCTAGGGATGGGGATGAGCAACAGTTGGGGTACTATCTTTTGAGCATGGACATCAAGATTATAAAAGTGGCTTTCGGATACAACATAGTGCGTATAGAAATGGAACTTCCTGTTAATATCTCCGAGTGGTTTAAATCTATGATTGTGGGGTACACTAAGAAAGGGAGACATGCATGTGTGTGAGTCGCATTCGTGTCAAGGTCCGAGGAAACAATTTCCTGTGTTGTTAAATTTGCAAATAGCACCCAACTTGTGAAATTTGCGAAAATAAAAACCTCACGAAATATATGGTGTATACAGTAACCTCCTACAAGCGGCTTGTATGTATGGCAAGTGCCTGCTATTTTCACTAAGACATTTGGCATCGTCTTGGTAAAGAGTGATAAATTAGCTAAAAACAACAACAAACAGACACATATGTCTTGAATTTGTTTGTTTCCTTTTTTAGTTGGTTTTTTTTTTCTTGTTACATTATGCTAATGACCTCACTGGCTGCAAAGGAAAGGGACTCTTTGTATCTCTTTTAGAGAGAGAGAGAGAGAGAGAGAGAGAGAGAGACAGAGAGACAGAGAGACAGAGAGACAGACAGACAGACAGAATTACAATGATTAGTCTCATTCAAAACTCCATTGAATACACATTTATATCTAGAAGGAAACCTCAGCATCAAATCACATTGCCTTCAAACAAACAGATTAAAAATACAAATGTTGCAGTACTGTAAAAGAATAGAGTACTTGAAGAAATTTGTTCGGTTGGACAGGACATCATACATTCTGCAATATTCTTCTACAAAATGTGTTCCAGACTCTTGAGAATCTGATCAGCTAACTGCCACGTTAGACGATTTTACTAACACTTGGTGACCGCATTCATCAGCGCAATGTCTTGGGTCAAAATCTTCTGGCAAAGTTTGTGAGTAATTTTTTTTTTCATGGTCATTTTTAGGTAAATATCTTGCGGTAAATGTCAGTAGTACACACATCTAGACAGTCACATGTAGACTGATGTTACAAAGCAATTTGAACTCTTTCTCTTCAGGTAATGGGAGAAATCAAAGACACATGAGAATGGGCTATAAAAATGTAAATAATATAATTCAGCCATATCACTTCGCAAGTCAATGGACTGGCGTAAAGCAAACAAGTTTTCATTTCAGTACATCCTCAGAATAATTCATCATGGCACGTTGACACGGAAAATATT
Source organism: Diadema antillarum (assembly GCF_040938485.1). Taxonomy (NCBI): domain Eukaryota; kingdom Metazoa; phylum Echinodermata; class Echinoidea; order Diadematoida; family Diadematidae; genus Diadema; species Diadema antillarum. The sequence continues at coordinate 1,372,529 of NW_027271101.1, forward strand.
ACATTGTAATATTCCACTCTCGTCTCCCCAAGAGTCCAATGTATCGGTTGTCATGGTAACATCAATTCTTACACTGTGAGAAGTAACTCACACATGCATTGTGTCGAGCACTTTGGCAGATTGCACGAAATGGCAAAAAAACAGGAAAAAAAAGAGTAAAGATACAAAACCAAATTATTTACAACACTGAAAAGAAGGGGAAAAAAAATCACTTTCAGAGGATGAGTACCAACTATCGCTATGTTTCATCTGTGCTATAATCAATTTTAGGTATTTTGTGTAAATCTATTTGCTATCTAGTCCTTTCTCCTTTTACTCTTCAATCATGTCCTATTGTGTCAGTGGGCTTATTAAAACTTCATTCGAGGATGCAAGAATGCAAAAACTGATGTACAAAATGCGTATCGGAATAAAGCCATTGACAACCCACTGTTGAATGTGAGTTTCCCTTTACAGCAACTATTTGTTCGCTTCTAGATTGAAAGAGGAAAAACATAGGAATTTACCCATGCATTAAGAACATGAATTCAAAATAACTAAATGAGCTTCACGGGCTGAAATTTCTGTCACATGTCAGGTAGACACATATGACTAATTTGGGGAAACAGTTCAAATAAGTCGGCTTTTATTATTCATATGTTTAAATTTCACAGGAATTCACTTTATTTCAATATTCCAGAAAAATGGCCTCTTCTTAAAAAAAAAAAATTCCAAAGAATATTCAAACAAAATGTTATGAAACATACAATATGCTTCCGTCTCTTTGTTCATTTTGACCATTTTGATTGGTAACAAAGGTACTTGTTTATGCCAACATTCAGACATGAAAATAAGGTTTCCAAAGAAATTTATGAAAAAAGAATAAATAAATATAATAAAATCAAATGTGTCAGTGGGGATTTCACTTCCTCTTGTCAAGAACATAACGAAGTGGTAGATTTGTTAGGGCGCCCCCTGTAGAATCTGAGAGACATGGCAGCGCTTTATCACACGCCGTGCTGTTAAGTCATTGCCTCCCGGGAGCCCCTTGGGATACTGTGCAAGGCCAGAGGGCATTTCAGAATCTAGTTGGGAATGGGTTAAAGAGGATATAGGGGCTGGATGTACCAGGCACTGAGTATGGTTTCGGGCTCCTACTCAAAAGATCCGATCAATTTTTCCTCCATCTTTTTTTTTTTTTTTTGGGGGGGGGGGATGAATGGCAGGGAGCATTATGGAATAGATCAGCCATGACCCATGTCTCAAATGCTTTACCCTTCTATTGTTGTCCAATGTGGCACTTTCATACAGCAAATTCAAGAAACAACACAATACACAATAGAACAGAAAAATTTGACTATCCACCTGCAGTGCACATCACTACAGTACTTTGTATACAGTTTTTAGTCCAGAGAGAAACTAAAGATACTACCACCTGAAAAATTGAAGAAAAAGAAAACAAATTGCATGCTCAAAAAGACCTTTCTGCATCAAAAAATATAGTTTTACCTAAAACTAAAATAATACTGCTCAATTTGAAATTTAGAGATACCTCATTCTCACAGAGAAATCAATAAAATTGTATTAGTATTGCATATCCAGTACGCAGATTTTGTTCCAGAGTACTCTCCATGTGAGAACTACACCTTTATCTGGCAGTTTCCAGAATGTTCTTTTTTTTTTGTTCCCAGTAGAAACGGCGATATGGTGCCTTGTGAATTTCTGAGAGGCATAGCTCTTGTTATCAAGGTGTAAGATTTGGAGATATATAACGACTATCAGATCTGCGTAGCTTTGTGGACGCGGCTGGCAACACCCTGTGCTAGTTGTGCTTGGCTCTTTTACCCTTGGTGTAGCCAATCCAGCGCGCTACGGTCTCCTTGAATATGGGCGAGGAGTCTATTGATGCGAGCAGCTGCAGCTGGCTGATGTGGGTGGCGTGGTAGTCCCACCGCGCCAGATTGGGGGCTTTCCCCAGCGCCACGTGGCGGAGGTCGTACGTGGTCCCTGAGCCGACGTCGAACAGGGGCAGCATGGCCTTGAGTGATGCCATCCCCTCGTCGAACAGCTTCTGCGCGTCGCGACTCTCGTCCCGCTCGGCGACGGTCAGCAGGTCGTAGAGACCGATCAGGCTGTAGATGAAACCGTTCAGGACGAAGGAGCTGGGGGATGTGGGATACTCCTCGTACCACGTAAACTTGTCCATAAACTTGGCGGTAATGCCGCCCTCTGATGAGGGATACTGGAAAGGACCCGTAGCACGTAAGGCTGCTTGAAGGTACTTTTTCCTCCGTGTCTTGATGAATGCTCGCGCCAGCGTTGACATGGCCTGGCCTTGGGCCATCGCTGAGTACCATTCGGGCGGGAGGGTCATTCCATCTAAAACCCTCTCTACCTTGATCGACCAGCCGCCTCTCGCGTCCTGGTGGTTGACCAACCAGTCGGCCGCATCGAAGAAGTGCCGCATGTGCCGCGACCTCGCCAGCACGATGTTTGCGATGCGGCCGTGGCCGCGCAGCTCTATTCTCACCAATCTCTGCAGTAAATACCTGATGGGCTTGTTCCTATGGTGAATACCCAAAGTAAAAGCCATGGTTTTTCGGTAATCCACCTGAAGATTTCTTGTGATGGTACGCCACCGCGCCACGGGACCAAGTCCATGCACGACAAACCCGTCGCCCACTCGAAAACCGTCCTCCCCGCTGACGTAATGCATGCTGATGAATTTTCCGGCTTCCTCCCGCTCGGCGACTATCGTGACGGAGGCATTGGCAAGAAGTTTTAGGTCAAAACTGAGCACAAAGTCTGATTTGGAATCCAACACACGGGACCAGGCAGCAATGGAAGACAAACTGTATTCGCCTGGATGGAGAGATGAAAAGAAGAAGCCGACAGTTAGTGACAATTCTCAAGAGTCGTTCACATCTTATGCTACTCTGTGTGAAAAGTGGTATTCACACTCACGCGAATTAGCGGAATACAAATCGCAAGATATTCACTGCTATCCAAATCTCGAGTGTTTTGCCTGTGTGGACATTAAAATCCCACTACACAGCGCGATCAGCATTGTGATCAAAATCTCACGAAATTTGGTGATCATTTCAGAATTATCGCAATAATTTGAGAAATAGTGAGATAATGTGCACGACAGCCAGTGTGTGAACACTGGAGCAAAAAATCTTTGAGACCTTTTATCCCATCATTTAATACAAGTACAACTGAACAGCGCCCGGAACACAACGGCTACCATTTCGGTAGATTTCAGGCATACACAGTTTTGCCGACAAATCATAATTGGCAATTAGCACGATATTTCTCTTTGTCTAAACAGGCATAAAAAATCTCAGTATTTGGATAGTGATCATTATCCCGCTATTTTGTCTGTGTGAATGTGACTGAAGTTGATTCAAAGTATCAAGCATAATCATATACAAAAGACAGTAATGTTTCATTACAATTTGATAAGTAGATGATATTTATTGAGTTATGAACTTGTTTTCACAAAACAGAAATGCTGGTCAAAACTGCATGCAGAAATTATGAAAAAAAAAATCACTGTCTCAAATGACTCTTACTGAACACAGATCTTGATGACATTTCTTGTTGTATGGAACTGAAAGGAAACCTCGATGAAATTTCTCCCATTACCATATGTCCCCCCAAAAAATTACAACAGTACCCTCCACAACCATAACTTTAAAAGTGGTGAATCGACCCAAACAAAATTTTTTTCAGGGTATGAAACTGTAATTCATTGCCCACATCTTACAGAAAAACCCCATTCAGTTTGCTTCAGTAGTCAAAGAGAAATGAGGATTTTTGTAGAGCATGTCAAGAATCCCTTCCCTCCAAGTTCTGTCTATCGTGTTTACACATTAATATGCAGTTCCAAGAGCATCCAAGTGCTAAACTTGAAAGAATCAGACTCATGACATGCTGTTACAACAATCCACATTTCTCTGTGACCACTTAACCAAATTGAACGGGGTTTTCTGCAAAATAGAGCTAAGATGTTATATTCTAAGATCCTGAGGTAGCATTTGGACGGTTTAATCATATTGGGTGTTATCAATGCAAAAAACTGATTGTAATTTTTTTGGGGGACATACTGTATATCTGTCTGATTGTACTCAACAGTCAACTTAACCTTTTCTGTGCCAGGGACTTCGGACATTGCGAACATTTCTATGGTGTTTTCTTCGCCAATCGGCACTTCCAGCACACAAAAGAATTAAGTATGGTGCCAAATCTGATGAAAAAATATCAATTAAAATTGGTGTACCCGTATAGGTACACCCTAGACCAGTAGTGTTGAATGTACTCTTTTCAGTATGCATTGAAAAAGCAGTCAGATAGATGGATAGAAAGAGAGAGATTATGAGAGGACGAACCCGCCGTTTTGAACTCCAGCACCAGCGACCCCTGCTCCTCGTCGTCGACGATGCGGAGCTGGCCGTGCGGATCCGGCGAGGACCAGGCCGAGAGGTCCCCGCTGCTGGCGTCCTTGTACACCGTCATCGTGGGCGGGCTCTCCGTCAGGTTCTTGCAGTAGTGGGTGAGGCCAAACTGGGCTATCTGGATCGGGTAGTAGTAGCTTTGTTGGTCCCACTGGTTGGATAGGGGCACACCTGTAGAGGGCGGCAAACAAAAAGTCGGCACTGTCAATGATAAAGTTTGTTTTCACTATGAATCAACTCGGTGGAGGCTTTTAGGGCAACTTGCGCTCAACTTGCTGCCAAAAGGAATATGAGTTAAATTACGTTCAAAAACAATGAATGAATGAAGTTAAAAAAAAAAAAAACTGCCTGTACAGAGTAGGACCTCAGCACTGCAGGATAGCTTTGTAACAGAGTTTTGTTTTAAGATCGCATTGCTGAAAACTGCAAATAGACCCCCTTAAAGAAACAACAATGGAGCAAAATTAGATTACACATTTTCAGTAACTTTGTCGTTGACACGAGTAGTACTGCACGGGGTATTTTTGAAAGCTCAACCTTCATGTCTATCACTTTCTCGTGACAAATTTCAGCTCGTTTGTGGCTTCATCAACAACTTGAGGATTGCTCAGTTTCGGCGTTTGGCATTCTGCTCCCACGCCCGAGGGAAAGATATTGAAATGATGATGGTGCGATAAAGGCATATAATCCCATACATCTTTACTTGACTAACTGGCATCTATATCATCAAAGAGATGGATTAGTAAATAGGATGAAGCTAAATATATAACTCATTTAAAAAAAAATGGTTGTAAGAAAAAAGGGAAAAAAGGAGAAAAGGTTAGCCAGCAAGATATGCCTGCCATGAGGAGTGAGAGAGAGAAAAAAATTATGTGCCGGAAAATAAGGCAGCACAAAAGGCGTCTCACAAATGCCAAAGGGGTATATCCACTTTAGAATAACAAGCACGCCCAGTAAAGTCTCTTTGATCATCGCCGCTGTTCTAGATAGCTATCAGCATACACATGGTGAGCAACATCAATGTGAAGTTTTGGAAGGGACGGGTCGGTTGGTCGACCACTGTTTTCCAAAAAAAAAAAAAAAAATGGTGGGGGATATTGAGTTCAACCGGCTGGACAATATTGAGTTCACTTGACTCAAGTGTTAAAAAACAATAGAGATTGAAACCTGCTTGTCAAGGGAGGGGTGGTGAGGAAGAGAATGCGGTATCAAAGGGAGTGAAACATCCCCTCCCCCCCCCCCAAAAAAAAAAGAGAAGTTCAGTGGTCATAAAAAGGCATGGAAAAGTGGGAATGTTCTACACTCTTTCTTGCTAGAACATCTGGACTTGTTCTGTCAAAAACCAGCACCAATATTGTAACAAAAACTGCAATGGACAAAAGAGGCAAGAACGGGCAATCCACCAAAGATCTTTTAGACATTCTATATGGCTTTAACTGACCCTCTCTCCACCAATGATTCAAAATGTTATTGAAATCACGGTACAAACGGCTTGCAGATAGTACAGACAAGACTTATGAGACCTTGCACCTGTAAAAGTATGCAATATCAGTAATCTGAAGCTCTCCATACCCATGTCAAAGAATAAACCATCAAGTCAGCTACAGATGAAGTAAACCAATCAACAGTTGTATGGATGAAAGTACTTTTAACCCATTGCAGACGAGTCCCCCGAGTATACTCGGGCCGGTGTCTATGGGAAATGCGTGTTGTAGCAAAATCAGCCCATCCTCAATGGGTTATAGATAAAAATCACACATTTTTATTATGCCTGTGAATGTATTTGATGATCTGTTATTTTCACATGTTATGTACATTATCACTTATGTTTTTTGTATTCATACATTGTAAATATGTTTGTACTCTCATACCCCGAGAGGGGGTCGATAGAGTCAATAAAATCTTACAAATCTTACAAATCTTACTGACTGTGTATATGGCAACGACCTGGTGTAGTTAGATGGTTAAGAAATTGTATCTTGAGAACTACAGTGTTCATGATTCAAGCAAATTACAGTTTTACTGAAAGTGAAGCCAGACTCAGTCACATTCAGTCCACAGCATAATGTGACTGAAAAACAATGGAATTCTGTGGCTTTGACCGCATCTTGCGAGACACGCAAAACAAAAGAGGGGAAGTATTAACTGTTAATATGCTTGTGAATGTATTTGATTACTGACTGTGTATATGGCAACAACCTGATGTACTCAGATGGTTATGAAATTGTATCTTGAGAACCACAGTGTTCATGATTCAAGCATATCACAGTTTTGCTGAAAGTGAAACCAGACTCAGTCACATTCAGTCCACAGCATGATGAGACTGAAAAACAAAACAAAAATTCTGTGGCTTTGACTGCATCTTGTGAGACACGCAGAACAAAAAATGAGAAATATTAACTGGTTATTCTGTTCTGATGAAATATAGAAGGAACAGGGAGGACAAACTTGATTCCATCTTTTTTTTCTCTTTCGGGTAGTGCTGAAAGGGGAAGTAGTATCAATATATTTAATTTTTATACGTGAGGGGAAAAATGGAGAAGCACATATTCAAATTGGCAATGTGTGGCGGCAGGGAGCGATGGCCTCCTTTTATCATTGGTCTTGGAGCCGGGGAATAGTTCATACGGCTGGGTTGTGTCAAGCTCAATCCATCAAATGCATGCTAATCAAATCAACCCCCCTACCCAGCAAACATACAGGTGAAACATTGACACATACCAACATACTCTCTTACACACACACACACACACACACACACACACACACACACACACACACACACGCAGACACACACAGACACACACAGACACACACACATACATACACATATGCATGCACACACTTGCACACACAAAAACAACAATCCTTCTTGAAAGGCAAAATATGATATCATTCGAGCATTCCACGCTGTTCTATCCATTCCATTTTCGGCAAAATTTGAGCAATCAAAAAAATGAGACATTTTGTCCTAAAATGGGGTCGTTCAATTCAAACGCAAAAATGAAAACCACACGAGACAGAGAGGGAAGATACAATAAATTTCAGTCACCACGACTGATTATCAGCAAAGAACGCAAACAAACACATTACATATGAAGGCAAAACACTTCAGTCAACAATGAGGTCTGTAACTCTGTCTGGGTGTTGTGTGCTTGGTGACAAGGATATGCCGAGAAATAACGAGAAAGATCCAGGCAAAAACACAAAAGAACGAAACAAACAAGCGAGGATGGAAGATAAAAATCACAAAGAAAGAAACAAACAAGTGCGTTAGAGAGATAGAATCACAAAGAAGAATGAAAAAAAAAAAAGCGAGAGAAAGAATAAGAGAAAGGAGATATGTAATAAACAAAGCTCACAAAAGGCAAAATGTGGCCAAGCTTTGCTACATTTGGATATTAAAATTTAATGCACTTTGCACACAGACCCCATTATGTTGCATGGGTTGGTTCCTCACAGACACAATTTGCCTGTTAAAGCTTCCCCCGGAAGAAATAATGGCAGAAAGAAAAGAAAAGAAAAGAAAAGAAAAGAAAAGAAAAGAAAGAGGACATATGACCTGCTCATGAATGAAACAGCGGCTTAGAGCCTCGTAAATATCCTTTCCATTCTGTATGTCCTCGACAAGTCTAACAAGGTTTTATGTTGTCTTTTTTCACAGAAAATAGGTAGGCCTATGCCTCTACCATTCTACACAAAAAAAAACAACAAAAGAAAGGCAGTCATCCATTCTAAGAGGAAATAAAAGAGGGGGGATGCTCGCCTAAAAGCCCATGACAGGAAATGAAAATACTGTAAATTTTATCATCCCTGACCTGTTAAATGTCATAGATTTTAAAAAAAAAAAAAAAAAGTCTGGTGTGGATAACAAGTCAAAACATGTTTGTTGAGAATTGTGGCTAAAATTGCTTTGATCAATTGACAAATAAGCTTACACACAACATCATTTTTTTTGTCTGCGTGGATGAGTAAAATCAAAACAAAATTGTGAAAATTTGTTGGAAAACAACACACAGTTTAACTGTCTATCAACACAGTTGTTTTGTTGAATCCATTTCAAAGTTGATTTTAGCCTGTCTTCAACTCTAGTCTTTGGATGTACAAAACACAAAATGAATGGCATCAAACATGTTTGTTACAAATTAAATCATTTTGGTGTTTCAAGGAGCCCACTAAAATTTTAGCAAAGATCCCCCCCCCACAAAACCCCATGGCACGGGTATCACAGAGATTATTGACAAAGGTCTTAAAAACGGAAGCTGGAAGCTCAAGTAACACAACACAGTCAGATTAGGCAAATGGGGGGGGGGGGGGGGGACGTCAAGAATATTAGTTACTTTGCTTTGAAAGCAATGGACGGACCAACTTATGAAAAGAAAGTCCTTCCTATTCATAGCTAAGTGACATCAGAGGGGCAATTTCAGATGCTATCAATGGCTGTAACTATATAAAAGTGGTAATTCAGGTCACTCAATTGGACAAAAGATATGAAAGACAACTTAGAACATCAACAACAACAAAAGAGGGGCAGATGTCAGTATTTTGCTGGACAAGTACTGCAGATGTGTGGGAGCTACAATACAGATATATTCTTTGACAGATACCCCTTTCAGGTAATCGCGGTTCAATTATCCGCATCCAAATAATGCGGATGAAGTAATCAAAATCGCGTTCATATATCCCATGAAGTGCGCACTACTTTTACGAGCGCCCGTTCATATAATGGTGCGAAAGACGGGAGTATTTGTCATGGTTACTGGGCACGCCTCTATAATGACGTAATGTTTCCGGTGAAATATACTCACGTGTATGCACAGCTCTTGCTCAAGCTCAGCAATCAGTGGTTGTGCGGCGGGAAATCGAGTGACCTTTGACCGAACTGTGGAATGTTAGTGCGCATAAGTCGTAAAACGCGTTCATGTATTCTCGATCAACTCCTCATGCTGCAATAATGCGCATAATAGCAGCATCAAAATAATGCGCACTTTTTTACTCCTCTCCATTCATGTAATCAAAATTTTACGACTTATTGCTCCTATTATCCGCATCCACGATTACCTGAAAGGGGTAAGAGTCTAAACACGTAAAAAAATAACTGGTTGTATGGGATTTTGTAAGAACGGTACTGGCAAAATAGGCACACTGCCTTGAGTTGAACAGTCTTTGTCAGCCGTGATTATCCATCCTCAAAATAAAGGAAAAAATAGTATCACAAGATTTAGATATAACACATAAAAGTATCACAAGATTTAGATATAACACATAAAAGTATCACAAGATTTAGATATAACACATAAAAGTATCACAAGATTTAGATATAACACATAAAAGTATCACAAGATTTAGATATAACACATAAAAGTATCAATGAAATTCTGCAACAGTGCTTATACATGTAACTGTTACTCATTGAGTGGTCTGTGCAAAGAGTCTTGAATATATTGATACAAGTAGGCTCTTATGGGCGAAAACTTTGCCACATTTTCATGTCGATGTCTAATACCATCAATGATGGATGGGCTTGGAGTCTTCTTCAGTGTTAGCTGAAAAGTTAGGTTTAATCCTCCCTCAGTCCACGCTTCACACTCTATAGCACTCTGGATTACTCTGGAGCCGACATCACAAATCAAAGTAAATGTAAGAATGCCGGAGGGCAATTACACTATGCACTCATTTCATATCTAAGCCTGACAGTGTATTCTGGAGAGAGATTAACTCCTTGGCTCTCAGTAGTAAGATGCCAATGTATTAAGCCTATATGGATTTTGACTTGGTAGTCCTGACAGGGTTTACATTAAACTCTGCTTTTAAAGGAGAAGAAGGTGGGTGGGGAGGGCTTCCAAATATGATACTCACTCATTGTACAATTGCTGTCAGAGGCAGATTTTCATGTCAAGACATGGATTAACTGTCATTTCAAAGGTCTTGCCACATGCTCTGTATCTTTTGCTTTTTTCCGCTACATATACACAGTTTGCAACACAAGTCGATTATTTACACTGCAAACAGTGGGCTGTTGATAATGACCGTACAGACGCTGACACGGATCGACTCTTTGTTTGGCTTTTCAACAGGAGCGGACTAAGGAGGACACAGGAACCGATGAATGTCGGAAGGATAACATTTTATGTGGCTAATCCTTCCAAAACACATTTCCGTCCTGTTTACAGGAGGCCCGCAACTGTCAATCACAAGAAGTGGGCCGCATCAGATGGCACACTAAAGATCCACCAAATCCGAAGGCATTTTGTTTATTCAATCCCCACAGCACAAGTGCAGATGCTCGCCCTTGTGGTGGCATAGTGCAGCAGTGCTTGAAAAAGTGTAAGAGGGGTTTCGGCTCATTTCTTTTTCGTTTTAACTAATTAATCACTTTAGGTTTCTTTTTGTTCTTTAGCACTAAAATACATTGTACTTGAACATGCTGCATTGCACATTCCTATGATCTTTCCTTTCAAAAATATCTTTCTTTTATATTTGGTCCAGTGTAGATGAACTGATTGATTTGAGGATGATCCGGAGAAAAGAGGGCTCTTTCACATGTTGTTGTTGTTTTTTTTCATGCAATAAAGCCAATAAGCACACCTTATCAGGATTTACGATCATAATTTTTGCCCCGTTATTTCAACTAATGCATTTGGAGATCACAAATAGGCAACTGCACATGGGTTAAGTCTGCAATTATAAAAAGCGTAGCACTGTCTGTTTTAATGGGAGAAAAACCTTTTAGATAAAGTGGTCTTTTCTCACTGGAGAAAAAAAAAGTGGAGTGGATACTACAAGGTTTCACTGAGACCAAGGAGGTTTAAGAGTTGGAGTTCCAACTGGCTGTAATTATTCAAACAGTTGTCAGATTTCTATTGATGTACAAAAGAATTTCACAGGTGCATTTGTGCCTTTGATGATCGATGTTCGAAGCCGCCGTCTTGCTTAGCAATCTGAAGATTCATTTTGAATGTTAACATAATATTGGCCATATTTTGCTTATTTATTTATTAATTGAAATGAAATTTCACTTAATGACCAAGCATGTAAAACAAAAGTCAATACCATGCAGAAATTTGTGCAAAAGTGTAAATCAGAGCTGTATCATGTGAAAATGTTTAAAACTGTACCATCCTGGAAAGCCGGTTTTATCACTTTTCCACTTAATTCCGACAAATAAAACTTACATAGAATAAACTTCAAGTATAATTCTTTATAAATAGATATATCAGATTAGTGCTCGGGTATGCCCAGTCGAGTAATTTTCATCTCTGTTTCAGCATTTTTTTGCACAATTTCTATTCGCACATCCTCGTGTTTGTACCACCTATCTTTTATAAGAAGGGATAGCGAAACGTAATTACCATCACAAAGACACATCTTCTTCAGAAAGTGGCTGGTGATTATGAAATGAGACACGAGTCAATTGTCTTACTATCTGCAGATCCTGTTTGGCACATGCTTCAAATATTTTTGAGCGGCGGCATCGAACATCTAGTAAAGGAAGTAAGACGGTTGTGACTCCATTCTCTAGAACCTCCTTGCTGAGACATACATGACAATTTTTCCACAAGAATTGTATAAAAAGCTATATGGCTGAAAAAAAAACAACAACACAAAACATCTCTGCTGCTATGTCATTGTTACAGCGATGACAGGACCAAGTCCCGCCCCTTTTCAGTCATATCTGTCCAATCACATGTCAAGTTGGTCTGACTGGAATCCTCCAGGTCAATTTGATGGAATGAAAAGAAAGAGAGTATAAGAGAATACGAGACAAAACATAGAGAGAGAGAGAGAGAGAGAGAAAGAGGGGGGGGGGCAGGAAGAAAAGAAGGGAGAACGAAATTCAATGGCAATGTCCCTCCCAGCCTTTCCATTAGTAAAGCAAACACTCTCTCAAAAGGATCATTTAGCACACAATCATTTATTGGTGCTGGATTTCCCTCGCCCCTCCAAAGTTTCACACCAGTTTGCCAACACCACAAAAGAGGGGCTGATTTGTCCCCTTTCACGTGGTACACCCTCCCTACCGAATTTGCTCTGGGGGGAAAAAACAGAAATGAGGGAAAGTTGAAAACTTTGGAAGTGACATGCACGACCAGCATAGGCACCCATCTCTGTCCCCATTTTATCGGAGTGTGAGAACTACGCCAGACAACTTAAAAAACAGAAGAAAACACAACACAGCAGCAACATTAAGGTCTATCAGCAAAAACTGGATCTTTCTTATGATCTACCAACCGTGCATGGTAGTCCTCACCCACAAGTGGTCCTACCAATCATGACATGTCCCTTGTTATGGGATACAAGGCTCTTGCTTCCCCAATTATTTGTTCGGAAGAGGAGTGGAGTGTTTTGATTTCATTATCCCCCGCCCCCCCCCCCCCCTTTAATCTCTCTCTCTCTCTCTCACCCTCCTTACCCATCTCTCGAAGGATAAAAGCCAACTAAATTTGGTCCTGCCCTGCTATGATGAAGATGAAGTTCAAATGATACTGACAGGCTGCCTTTTTGCACAAGCGTCGCTCAACCCCCGAGATAAAATTCCCCCGAAAAGAGCATCCTTCGATCATCTCACGGCGAGGGGCCACGGCCTTCCATCACAGGACTGAGGCCTACAGGTTGGCTTGAGGGGTTGGGGGGGGGGGGGGGGGGGGGAGGGAAGGATTTGGCTGCCTTGGATACAAAACCTTTAAATAAATGTCTACATCAAGATTATATTCTCCTTTCGTGATTGATAAAGTCCCGTTACAAAGACTCAGTGGCTGGGGACTGCATGCTATGAGTGATTTTACGTCTAGACGTCAGGTAAGGTTTTGCAAAGCTTCGCCAGGGGGCCCTATACACAGAAGAACAATGACCATGCAATAAAGTGCAACACCCTTTTCTGTTTACTGACTTCCATGATAGACTAAAATCAAGTGAACGGATTGATGAGGATTTCCTCAAAATCTGACATTAGATAAAGAAAGTTATGGAATTTGAAGGTAAGAAATCTTATAATTTCACACATTTGCATGATTCACTGATATTAGTTGAAACAGATATGCAAATCAGATGAGCTAATGTCATCTCTCGTCAGTCTCTGACAGATATGTAAATCTTATGGCCTGCTGCTGATTTCCTCCACCATTTATTTTAATTGTTATGTCAATCTTCAACACACATTTTTTAACTATGATTATGTACTTACCTGTATATGTATATATTTGATTTGATTGATTGTCTATCTGTATGTTTTTTTTAACTGAACTTGTGGAAATAAACTAAATTCGAAATTTAAAATATCATTTCCTTTCCATCACTACCACCTACAGTCATCATTTCAATATCATTAGCAGAAAAAAGTCAACCATAAATCATCTTCAAGTTTATCCTACTCAGCATTAAGCATCATTAACTGTCATCTCCTACAAAACTACAAATGTAGCCTCGTCACCTTTATCATCATCATCACTATCATCATAATCATCATTATCACTGCAATAATAATCATCACGACATCAGCATCACCTACATCATCACAATCATCGTTGCCTACACCATTACTTCATCATTTACATCATATACCATCAGCATCATCAGCATCATCATCATCATCATCATCATCATCAATGTCATTATCAAATCTTCACACACAGCAGCCAAAGAAATAGCAGCACTTTGAGCATTATCTGCATTATCAACTTAACATTTCTCATTCAGATCCTGTCAATCCTGTCACATGATGAGGCGATGCGGAACTTTTCGAATCATCAAATTTCAGAAAACATCCTCCACAAGGTGGTATGTCTCAAGGGTGGAATGGAATAAGCTGGGAGGACGGACCCAGGAGGAGGGGTGAGGGAGAGAAAAGAAATATCTAGGTGCAGTCAGACTGGCAAAAGATCGAGATGTTTAAGATCGAGATGTTTAAGATCGCAAAGTTTGGGCCATTGGTACGCGCGCAAGCAAGAGTGCGCCGTCCGATGGCTAGTGATAGTGACGTAACAATGCACATCTGTCATGACAGTGGCCTCGCGCTTCAGAGGCGCCGAACGCGAACAGATCGAGAAGTTTCGCAGGAAGTTTGCAGTCACACTGGCAAAACTTCAAGATCTTACAGATCGCGATCTTTTGCCAGTCTGACCGCGCCTTCTGTGAGGATTTCATTGCTGAAATAATGAAGTGGGTGTTACCAAGGTGACTTGTATCACGTTTGGCCCTTGAGTTGATCCCAGGGCACTCATCAACTGCTCGCAGTCTTGAACCAACAGAGAGAAGAACTTGAGAACTCATTTCCTCACACGCCATTTAGACCTCCGTGGCAACAGAATGGCCGCCAAGATTGGAAAGATTAAGCAGCATGTGTGGTTAACACTGATAGAACCAATGGGATGCTCCATCGCTTGAAGATGTCAATGGAATAATAAAAGTTGCGGTCCTGTGAAGGTTAATTCAGTTTGTGGTAAACAGTCCGGTCTTGACCCGATATGACATTTCTAATGTAAATCGGGGTGACAAACCACTTTGTCTAACTTATTGCCTTCAGACAGCATCTGAAGGGCATTTCACACTCGAAATACACATGTTCTACTTTGCCCTGTCCATATGTTAGCATACAAAGAGCGCACCTTCTTGCAACCTTCAATGTTAAATTCAATTCATGTCCCACTCTGGCTGACAGTGACACACAGCTGTTCATGACAACACTCCCCTCTTCAACAAAAATGAGGCTGACTAGCCTTCCTTCCAGATCCTTTAACTCATCTCCTCCAGTAATACAACTCACATTAATCTTAAAGGGATAATACAGTCTTGGTTTAGATGGGGCTGCAGGTTTCCAACTATTTTGTGTGTGCTTGTAAGATAATAAGAGTCTCTTATGAAATATGAAAGAATGTGTAATTCTTAGAGGAATTCACAGTTCATTTGATGAAAATTGGTCTTGAAATGGATGAGATATCAAAAAAGCAATCCTCATAAAATGCGACAGGCCACAACTTTTATTAGGATCTCTTTGTTTTACCTAGTTTTTGAACATCTTAGTCGTTTCAAAACTGATTTTTAGCACAAACTTTTAATTCCCCATTGAATTGTATGCTCTTTAACATTTCATAGAGTGCTTTCCAAATATCTCACAAAACATTAAAAAGCTGAATCCTCACCTCAACCAGTGGAATATCCCTTTAAGAGCTATGACATTTAATGCTATACCTATAATGATATCCCCCACTTCTGCTTCAGACAGTACAACCTCGTCCCCACAAGATGTGCTAGACTTTTCCTCTATGAACAGAAACAATGATATGGACTTAAATATAAAACTGAAGTCTGGATCCCAGACTAGAACCTGACCTGATGCAAACTTGATGATTAGATCAAGTTTTACTCCTTGAATGAGCGTGACCTCCACGTTTCATTCAGACAAATGTTGCCAGACTGCCCTGTGGGACACCAGGAAAGTGGGCTAAAAGACAAATTTCTGCACATGTTTTCAAAATTCACTGAAGCCATGCCACAACCTTTTTGAGCTTGGAGAGTTCCCCCCTCCCCCCCCCCCCCCAAAAAAAAAAACCAACACACAATGAGTTATGAAATGGGGGGGGGGGGGGTAGCATGAAGAGGGAGATAGAAAGGAAGAGAAGAAAAAAGTGGAAAAGTTGAGCATTTACATTTGAAGAGTTTGTTCGCAAAAACCGATAAGTCCATATTTGCCAAATGGAGATATTTGCGATTAAAGGTCAAGAAAAATAAAGAGAATAATAAGAAAATTTTAGCTTCTTTTGACCATAACTTCAAAAATGTACCTTTATATGTAGTGACCAATATATCATTTAAAAGGTATTATTTTTTACTTTATGACAGAGACCGCACTTTAAAATCTTCAAAAATGGACTTATCGGTTTTTGCAAACAAACTCTTCATTTGGTATTCTAGCACAATATAAAGACAATATTCAACAGCGTATGACAGCCCACTATCAGAAAGCGTTGAACTTTGCTAATTGCGCTGAACGATGATGTCAAAATACACTAAAGAACACTCTAGATATATTAAGTTTTTAAGAATTGTGCTGACACTATCAGAAGATCTACAAATAGATATTACCATGCTATTAAAACCTTTTACTGAACAGTTGATTGAATAGTTAAACACAACCATCTGTGGGAAACAGTGAACATGACAAATAAAGCCACTTGCTGGTTTTCACTTTTTTGAAGCATTCAGCATTCAAATCAAACTCCTTTTTTTTTTCTCCTGAGGGGGGACTCTTACTGTAAAACACGATATATTCGCGGCACAAAATTTTCACGAATTGGAGCCGACGGCCTTTTTCGTGGCATGAAATTTTCGTGAATTGACACTGGCGTTCAATGCATATAGTGTAGACAAGAAATTTCATGTGCATTTTAATTTCGCGAATCTTGGCACTCGCGAAATTCGCAAAATTAAAATGCACGCGAACATTCCTCGTTTTACAGTATATGTAGATAGCTTTATATTATCATACACATGATAGCAGAGGTTCATGTAGTAGGTAGGACTGTGCAGCACAAATTTGTCAATCTGAAAACATTGTTAAATGCAGCCTTTAATATGAGTTCTCTCTACGTGCTGCAGGATTAGAACACAGTATGGCTCTACATATTGAATATGACATATGGAGCAAGGATGTGTCATGGGACAAGACATTATAATTCCGATCTCTGTTTTGTTCTGTTTCTAGTCTTGTTTTGTCTGCCTCGGGAACACTGGTGTCACAGACACGCCTTCTCATATATCCAGGAAGTTCCCTCCATTTGGGTGAGGTGAAGAAACCCCGTCTAATGATGATCACTGTCGTCATATTACGATGGATCATTTCTGGATTCGAATCCATCCGTGCCTCAAGAAGTCGAGATGTCGAGAGAACGAAAAGGGAGAAACCGAGAGCTGAATCACAAAATACAGGATGCGAGGGGGGGGGGGTAGGGATAAAAAAGAATGAACATATAAGCAAACAAGCAAACAAAAGAGGGAAACCCAACTATCAAATGGCAGCGAGAGTCAGCAGTTAAAGAGACTCTGGCCATTATAGCCATCTCTGATGTTAAGAGTAGAAGTTTCCCCATCGCTTGTAACCATGGAAACCGTATCTACCCTCACTCAGACGCCCAGGCTTCATCTCCCATCTTGCCACCAATCTCTACTGCCGCCCACCGACCTCGCTCCAACTAAAGATTTCTGCCATCTCCACCTTGAAGAAAAATGTTAATCCATGTACCAGCACCTTTGTCCCCGAATTGGGTTGGTCATCGGTGGCGGCAAGTGTTTCAAAGGCGGTCGCCCTTCTTGCCCTTGGGAATAGACGCCAAGTGTCACTGTCAACTCCAGATGGCAGAAAGCTTCAGTCGACTAATTTATTAAGAACTTTATTAAACGCCAGGGATGAGGCCAAAAAACAGAGATCAAAGAATGCGCTTGTTACTCCGGTTTGTTTTTGCCAGTAGATACGAAAAGCACCACACCGGACTGTTCAATGTATAGATACTTAAACTGTACCTGTTTATATCACATGTCACATAGGCCTACATAGTTTCATCTTTTATCACTCATTCATGATGCATTTTCCATGGAAACCTTTTGCAATAAGTCAAGCAAAAGAGGCCTGAATTTAGCTGCTGGCACTAAAATGTGTTTTCTTGCTTTGTTGCCTATATGCATGCTTCTTTGCCTGTAGTATTTGCTGTTTGTTGCTTTTGTTTGCCCTGGTTTTCAAATTTTTTAGGGGTGGGACAATATTGAGAAGCAAATTTCATGTTTACTGCTGCAACATTCATGCTGCTAAATCAACAGTGCAATTCACTCTCTTTGCCAATAAAACACCCACATAAAATAAATTTGACCTTCTACATACCACAAATCATTTTTCATAAATTTTAACCCCACCTTCAGCTTGAAAGATCAAGTACAAGCTCAAAAGTGGATCAATTTGTTTTGGAGCATTGCAATACAAAGCTTGGGTCATTGGTTTGGTGACATTTTAAGCCCTTGATCTGGAAGTGGATGGGGGTCATCAGAATTAGCATGTTACAACTGTTACTTCAAAGATTCCATGTTTTGTTTGTTTGATACTAATGATAGTTGTGTGTGTGTGTGTTTTAAATAAGGACCTATGAGGAAAAGAATGATATGTCAGGCCTGAAACAGGATTCAGAGGTCACACCCCCCTCCCCCCCACCCCCCCCCCCAAAAAAATGTATTCATACTTGAGGTGTTTTGATGTTAATTTCACTTTCATGAATAGATACTGATATTTTGGTATCCACCACAAATATAAAAACGATAATCACCACTTGATGAAATAAGATCAATTTGTGTTAGTATAAAATGGTTTGCATTAAAATGCATGGAAATATATATTTACCAGCCTTTCTTCCAATCTCATAACTTTATTCACAGTATCAAATTACTTTTTTAAGGAAAGATCCTTTAAAAGGGTTGGCAGATATCCTGTCAGTGGAGGTGGAATATGGAATGTATATATTTTTATGTTTGTAGTCATCTATGTGGTCATGCATGCATGCATGTCAGAACACATATTCCTTTGTATCTACCTTGTATATCTGACAGTTTGTTCACCAATGTGTCTGTCTATACCTCAAATTGTAAACCACGTTTAATGAATCATAACAACTATACTCTTGATCAAGAACTGTCAACCATCTGTCTATAATGATGCTTCTAATGATGCTCACCAAAATTTTGTTACAGAAAAAAAAAGGAACCCACAAAGATGTTTTCTACCAGGAGGTATAAGAGAGGAGGGGCGGATGCCAGATGAGTTTCGGTGCCCTCTTGACCACCAACTGGTGTGTTGTCATGGCAACCCTGCATGGCTCCACCGGAGGATGTCCTCCAGTGCTCCAGCCTTTAATTGGCTCTGGACCTCATCAGCGAAAAAGGGCCAGAGGGAGGATCCTATTATCTAGGCTAAGAAGATGGGTATTCAGATGGGGGACACACGTCACATCACAACAGGGACCGACCTGACATTACATCCTGTCAAAGCATATGCAGCTGAACCACCACGACAGATCTCTGAACACCGTGACACCAGACCCAGCTTGGCCAAGTCCTCTCTGCAGGAGGTTGTATCCATGCCAACCACATTTATCCCTCATCTGAGAAGAGCACTTCCAAAGATGGACAGCAAATTGTTTTTGTCAATGAGTCAGCACTATCAAAGCCACTAACGTTTATTTCTATCCAAAGAATATTTCAGGATGATGGTATAAACCACAAATGAGATATTTACCCGAAACCTGTAAAAGGGATCGTATAGTTTTGGTTGAGACCTAATTTCAGGTTTCTAACGTTTTTTGGTGAGATAATGAGAAACCTCTAATACAATATGAAAAAGCATGTAATTCCATGAGGAATTCAACGTTTATTTGATGAAAATTGGTTTTGAAGTGGCTGAGATATCCAAAACAGAGCAATTCTAATAAGTGTGGGACCCACACTTTATTACGATCGCTTTGTTTTACTTTATTGGATGTCTCAGTCATTCCAAACCCGATTTTCACCAAATAAACTTTGAATTCCTCGTAAAATGGTATGCTCTGTACTATTTCATACGTGTGTTCTTGGTATCTCGCAAAAAGTTAAAGCCCAATTCTCATCTCCACCAATACTGTACCATCCCTTTATCAAACATACAGTAAAAAGTGCAATATGCATGTCTGAAGTAATATGTCTATTAATCACAACAGCAATGCCAGTTTTCCCACAACCAGTGCAGCTGAGCAAGAATGTTTCTTCTCCTTGATATGAAATTCATATGTTGGAATGTTCTTTACCCCCTTTTCAGACGCATGCCATTTTATACCAAAACTCGATAACGAAACGACGTATAAAGAATTATCGTATGGCCGACACACCGTTCAGACGCTTATTTTGACCGTTCTGGTAAACGTCGTATAGATGTGCAGTTTCCCACTGCGCACGCTGTTATAGTCATGAGTGACAGCTGTGGGGTCACCTATCATGCGCGGTCCCACTAAGCCCCGCCCAGTTAAACCGTTCTATGGTCGCCATACGTTCAGACGCACAATGGACACGATGGAATGCTGATTCACTATCGAGTTCTAGTTCACAACGATGCTCTGACCGTTGTTTCGCTATACGTCGTTTCGTTATACGTCGTTTCGTTAGTCAGCGTTCAGACGTATAAATTCATTGAATAGCATAAGATATGTTAGATAAGACATCATGATAGTCCATTGACATCAGTGTAAATGACAGACACATTTTGCTCTTTTACGAGAAATGTCACTTTTGTCACTTGCTTCCTTTTGCCAAAGTAGGGCAGTATACTGTTCTAGTATAATTTTATTTTTTTTTGCGTTTGAATGCCCTGTTAGTCTTTAGCCGTCCCACTCCCTGTCTTGTGCAGACAGCTCTCTAAATCACAAGAAAACAGCTGTAGTATGAACGAAGTGTGAAATGATACCAAGAGTGAGCTTTGCCTCTCCAAGCCACTGACTGCTGACCCCCTCAAAAACGAGAAGTTCTGTTGCTTTCAAAATCAGCAGATAGAATATGATAGATACAGGAGTATTTATTGATGATGATAGTCTTGATGGTTAAAATGGTGAAAATAATGACGACGACGACGACGACGACGAAGAAGAAGAAGAAGAAGAAGAAGAAGAAGAAGAAGAAGAAGAAGAAGAAGAGAAGAAGATGAAGTAGAAGAAATTAAAGAAGAAGATGGTTGTTAAAATGTACTGCTGATGATGAAAATAATAATGGTTTATTTGTTTTGTTTTCCTTCCAGTGACCGACACTCGGTGTTCACTGGGCCCCTGTGTAGCTGTACATGTATATGGAACCTGATATGATTTTGATGTACATAATCATTAAACAGATAGGTATGTTACACAGATATGTGAGGACAGTGGTAAATCTGTAGATGGTGATGATGGTGATGAAGATGAACAAGATGAACAAGAAGACGAAGATGATGATGATGATAATGATGATGATGATGACAATGAAGACGATGAAGATATCTGTGGTGAGGACAATGCTTGCTCTGGTGGACGACTGCACAATGATGATGATACAGAAAAACCCCATTTTAACAAGCTCACAAGCAGCGAGGCACCACTTTTAAAAGGAGGAATTTGGCAGTCCTGATTTCCCATTTCTGCATTTAGCTGGTCTCCTTTTTAGTACATTTATGAGGTGCCGGCTATAACAAGGTAAAATATTGGCAGTCCAGGCGACCTCGTTAGAATGGGATTTCCCCGTACACAGAAAACAAGCACAACAAAACTAAGCAAAAATAAAGTGACATGATGCATTTGACACACTTGGAATAAAGCACAAAATCAATATGGAGGGGGAGATAAAAGATTTGTATGATGGGAAAAGGGTGGCAGTAAAACAAATCAAACAGTGAGGCAGGACTAAAGAAGTAATGTGATGACATCTAGAATACATTAGAGGGAGATGGTTGTAGGAATCAGATGACATAAAGTGGGAGTGCGAGGCAGGTGTAATGAGAGATGTAATGCACGTCACTCCCGTGTGCATCTGTGTGACCCACATATGCGACAGAGAGCCTGGGGGTATGGAGAACATGTACAACGTAACATATTTAGAGACGTATATGTGCAGTGTGTGTGTATCTTGCGTTGGAAAGGTTGGATCTGTGGCTACACATGGAAGACCAGCTCAAAGAATAGTACAGTCAAAATGGACACACAGACTATTGAAAACATATACACACACAGAGTTACACTGTCAAACTAACACAAACTGAGCAGGGGTAAGGGGTGGTTGAGCATAACATTTGTGAGAGTGAACAAAAAAATCAAAGAATGAATTTAGAACGACATGATACTTCCTGCTTGAGTAATTCATAGCCGACCCCTATCCCTAAACGACGCCCCCCCCCCCTTAGAAAATAACATTGTGTGTGTGTGTGTGTGTGTGTGTGACACTGAAAAAAACTGATGAAAAATATGAGAAGCAGCCCCCTTGCACCTGAATATTGCTGATACCACAGCATTGTCATTTTCCCCATTGCCAACCCCCATCTGGGCTCATCTCGCCCTCACGGGATAGTTCCCCCAGCCCTGCCTGCTGTCCTCCAAAATCCTCACAGTCTGCTACCAACCAGTAGGAGCTACGAACATCCCATATGACACATGTTCGCTCACTCATACACCATTACCGCAACATCTTTCCCGCGGGAGTAAAAGTCCGCATTATCTTGGGATGACATTGTCTCCACAGTCGTCTCAAACACTTGACATCAAGTCGGTGGGTATTTGGATCACGCCAGAGAGAGAGCTAAAGGAAAGGAAGGAGCGGAATGAGGGGGGGGGGGGGGTGGGGGGGGCAGGTTGGCCAGGCAATGACTTTCGGAAGATTCTTCCGCTCGCTCCACACTCGCATCTGCTTTTATGCCTTGCGGTGTGATACCAGCGCAAGCGGACGTGGAACATATGGTTTGAGGGTCATGTTGAGGTTTGGGGAAGAAAAAAAAAAGTAACCCGAGGCAATGCAACAAATGTTCATTTCCGACATGTGCACTCACCAAGGCAGAGTTAAAAAAAAAGAAAAAGAGAAAAAAAACAAACAGAATACATCTATGAGGGTGCAGCATAAAGACATTAGTTTCATCATAAGAGTAAAACAATGACAGAAAACAAAACAAAAATATGATTTCTAAAAAAGGTGGGATGCATACAGCTGAAGGATAATTAGATTAATTTTTAGCACTTGAGGCTTCAGCAGATATGACACAAATCAAATTCTGTTTCAGATAACTGAGTATTGTGGCTCTGCATTTGTATACGTTTTTGTTTTTTCTTTCATCTGTGTCAAACTTGTTTTTCAAGATGGGCCAAATGATAAAATGTTGAGTTACATCTTTCCCGAGCGTCTCTCATTTTACCATCATTCCTGCATGTGAAATCTGATTACTTATTTCCTGTATTGTCTGAAATTTTTCCCCATTGTTCAGGGACGCACTATTTCAAATTCTTCTGTCCTTGCCAGACCCATCCATTCTTTCTCTTGATATTTATACAGATTGCTTGGTGATAACACCTCCCTGGTGATAATAAATGGATATTTTTGTACACAACTATATTCGGCTATCGAGTCCTTTACCGCTACTAACTCTCTTGACTCCAAGATGTTGTAAATTCCCACATAACACAAGGAGGCTATACCTGGAGCCAGTGTTCAATGTTATCTGAAAGATACAGTGTATGTTTAAAGGAGCATTCCGGACGATTTTCATAATTTCACATCATGTAGTACATAAATCAACAGCTCCACGTATGGATCTGTGGAATTAATTGTGGTCCTTGAGCAGAGAAACCAATAAATTGAAAATCTTCATCAAATTACACTGAACAGTGATGATGACATCAGAGCCTCATATATTTCAGAAATGTAGCAGTGTAATTCCATTACAATACCGCTTGCTCAACAAGTTCACCTGTGAAAAATCCATGCATACTTTCTTCTTTTATTCCACTTCCTTGAGCCCCAACTCATACATTCTTATGGTGAGGCTGTCATGTCATCATCCTTGTTCATTGCAATTCATAATAAATTTTGAAAACATTCTCATTACTTATCTCAATCGCTATAAATTCTGAAACTCTGCACTCAGTTTGACTAATTTATAGTTGTTCAAATGTAAAAGTCTGAAAATCATCCGGAGGTCCCCTTAATAAGACAGTGTCTCTCAGCTTGGTGAAATAACTTCACGTTTCCATCCCTAAGCATCTATAGAAAACAATGACTGTGGCTGCTGCATGCAATTCCTAGTATAATGGAGATCATCTATCTACTCTTCTTTAATTGAGTTACCACTTTTACCAGCCTGATACTGGCAGTACTACACATGAAGTTGGAGAAACTATATTTATGTCATTTGAGGAAGGATTGAAAAAGAAATAGATTTGTAATTTTATTGTTAGTGTTCCACAAGAGTGCCAAGAAGTAGCCTTTTGCTGTTCACCTAAAAGAATTTTAGTTCCAGAATTTTAATATGCCTCGGAACTGCTGAATTTGTAACTGATTTTCACATTTCAAGACACTTTTTTTTAGCTCCCTTTGTTGTATTTGTGTGTATTTTTAAAACAAATTCAATGATTTATGCCATATCCCATATATCATAGACTCAAAAGAGCTATAATCAATATTGCAAGGACAATATGATGATTTCTGCAGTAGTGCCAGGATTTGATGGGTTCATTTGCACTCAAAACTGTCTGGAAGAGGAGCTAGAGCCATTGTCAGAAGTTAATGATGACATACACAAATATGATTTATCACCTTCTACCATATCATAGCCTGAATATCATATTCCATTTTCCTCCGCTACTGGTGGGGACAAATATGGATGCAAAGAATCTATACCTGGCCAGCTGCCAAACTCACAGCTTTCATCAAGGGCCTGATTTTTCCCTGGCCTTAGTCTGCTGGGTCAAGGTGTCTATATTTAGATGTATCTACAGAGAACAATCACATATATTGAATATTGCTAATTCCATTTCTTGAAAGAAAAAAAAAAACCACAATGGACAGAGAAAATACAGGGAAATTGGGATGATGGGGGCAGGGAGGTTTTAGAAGGAAGGGGACAGGGTGAAAAAAAAATTCAACTTATCTGACCCCCAAGGCTTACACTTTTTGCATTTGTCATATGTCAACACCGCGTTATCAATCACGTAGGACTAGCTGGCCTGGGCAGTCGACTTGCCCATGTGTAAAGCCAGCTCGCTTGTACCTCGGGCAGATCGGTTTTCTATTCCGTCAGAGCTGAGACGAATCAATCACGAAATGAAACCTCCAATATGAAATTAGGACAGACACAAGGAGGTAAAGATTAAAGTTGTGGGGGGGGGGGGGGGGGGGGGACAAGAAAAGGATGAAAAATAGTCCACCATATTTTAAATGAAGTCCTTGAGATCACGACACAGGATCCTCCAATTCCCCTCCCCCCCCCCCCCCCCCCCAAAAAAAAAGGAAAGAAAGAAAACACTTCAGAAAACCTCAGAAAACAAGATCCGTACAAAAGGAGCGATGCACACATCAGTCCGGATCATCCTGATATGATCCTGGTGAGAAAGACTGAACCCAGTTCCATCTCAGAAAAGAGGGTGGGGTGGGGGTAGCAGAGGGGCTTGCTTTCACTTACGACTTTAAAGAATTCACCTTTAACTCCCCAAACCAGATATTGGGCAAGGACTCGGCAATTTCCGATTTCTGTTGACATTGTAAAATTACACGGATAGGATGACCAGAGAAAGAGAGAGACAGACAGGCAAGGAAGAGAGAGAGAGAAAAGGATTACACTCTTTGATTTTTTCTCACTTTTCTTCTCTTCTTCGTCAATTCTGGAGGAAAGCCGAAATACACTACACAGCCTGGTCTCCAACGATGGAAGGGTTTAGCTGGTGGGGGAAGTGAAAGGAAAAGGACGGGAGACCAAAACTTCACCTTTTCGCGAAAATAAAAGCACAGCACTTGACATTTGTACCATCCTAAAATACTGCAATGCACCTGCTTTAACTTTAGAACTTGGATCCAGCCATGAAGACAATTCAGACCTGAAATGCTTTGAGGTACTGTAAAACGAGAAATGTTCATGTGCATTTTAATTTCGCGACAGCCAAGATTCGCAAAATTAAAATGCATGCAAAAGTTCTTGTCTACACAATATGCATTAAATGTTAGAGGCAACTCGCGAAAATTTCATGCTGTGAAAATGTTGTGTTTTACAGTACCCTATGCATGTTTTAATTCTGTCCATGCTGTCTTAAAGTAGAATTTGCTTATGAAGTCTAAAAACAGGATGATGATAACCAAAGATTCTATATGGGGCACCCAGAACAACAACAACAACAATAAAACAGTCATCAAAACCGAGTATGACAGTATGGTACAAGGAGAAAGAAAGGTACTCCGCGATTATTTGAGAAAAAATTCTCAAACTACAATGCAACACTTTCTACATATGTTGTCTTGAATAAACTAAAACTGAAAAGAAACATATTCAACTTTAATCAAATTCAAATTATCCTCATACGATACAGCCCTCATATGTATCTTACGCTGCTACCCAGCATTTACTTCACCAATATGAAATTCTTTCTTTAACTTCTTCAGACACCTGGACAATGAGCAATGTAAAAAAACAAAAACAAAAAAAAACTTGAAAGCATGATGTAAGCAGGAAATTTTCATTTCATTTTTGGCACTTTCTTGTTAAGTGCAGTGAAATTTGATGCAAGCTATTTGCCTGTAATTTAGATAGAATTTGTTGTAAATTGGGTGGGCTTAATATGGACTTTGATTCTAAAGAGGAAAGTTCAAGATAACAACATTTTTTTTTTTCAAGCAAAGGCTTATAAAATGTGCCTCCCACTATTGCCACGAGGTGAGAAGGCAAACATGAATTACTAATCCACTTTGTGAATATGATATCTCTCTCCTTTACCATTCTCTATCAAGCGATGAGCTTGATTGGAAAGACAAACATGTTTGTTTTCATTTGCTGATGGACAATCACTTTCTCCCCATATTCTATCAAACCTCCCCCGATTCTCCTTAAATTGTCCCCAACATAATCACAGACCTCCCATGAGCCAGCAGAAGAAAGACCAGGCATGGGACAGGACAGGATGGTTGGATGACCGGAGCGAGGGAGATCGACGCTGGCCCACGATAACGAACCGAGTCGCGGGTCATTCCAATCGCGATTTCACTTCCTTTTCTTCTCTTTATTAGGTACAGTCTTCCCTCTCGGGGGCTCTTGTCTCTTTTGTAGTCCGGCCCCTCGCTAGTCCACCGAGTCCCTCAAAGCGTGGAAAATCAGGTCATCACTACAAACTGCTTATACCAAGCAGTAACCCTACACTCCTTGGGAACTACATTTATTTTGTCACATCTAATTTCTCCCAAGGTATTTCCTTTCTTCTTTTTATTCCTCCTCCTCTTTCGGACACTTAGCCTATTCACGGTGAGGAAAAGGTAAAAGCTTTGGGTGACCTGCACTTTATATCGCATCGCTTTCTCTCTCTCCCTCCAGCTCAGAAATATAAACACAAACTTCTTGCAGGGATTCTAAGGAGGATGCGATGATGGGAAGATGGAAAATATCAGCTGAGAAGCAGGAGGAGTTCCTCTACAAACTATCACACTGAACAAAATAGAATAACAGGCAGACAACACAAATGGAAAGAAAACAAACTGTGAAAACCCAGAGTGATGTTAATCCTGAATGTTGGCATCAGCGTTTGATTCACTTTAGACTGGAATGACGTCTTTTATTACAATCACTTTATCTCTTATGCTTTTGCTCAGAAATGCATTTATTGTGCATCCAGTACAGCTTACAAAATATTTTTTCCCCATTCTTGAGCATATACCATGTAATTTGCTTCAGAAGAGAAAGTGAATTATTAAAGAAGTACTAGCTCACTGGTGAAATGGCTCATTATTGGCCTGAACATTCTGAAGGTTGATCAAAACTATGAAACAAAAAAATTCTGTATACCTAGATGTTTGTTAATCCGAACGGTTATGGCATTATTCTTAAGGTTTGTTCATCCGAAAATGAAATAAGGTCTGTTACTCCAAAAGTTCATTAATCTGAAACTAGAATAAGGTTCATTCATCCAAAAATGTAAAGAAGGTACACACTGACAAACCTTCAGAATTACAAACCTTCATTCATTTTTGGATTAATGAACTTTCGGATTAATGAAACTTCAGAATAGTAACTGTAAGCAGCTATGATACTGTGTAAGCCAATTCAAGAATATTCATTTCAAATAGACTTTTGTCATTCCTTTGTGTCTGATAAATAACACTCTATTGCAGACAATATGCATGTGGGGTGGAACTTCTCTTAAATATCCATCTTTAAAACGTTATGAGAAATCCTACCAAAGCAAATTCACATAACAGAATTTGGCAAGTGACCCTGGAAACCATTTTGACACACCCAAAAGACACCATTTCAACTGCTAAACTCACTCTATTACCAACACTTGAGTGCTCATAACTCTCCCTCTCAAATTTGTTATATTACCTCAATAAACTTTCCCTGACCTGCAGATTTGTTCTTTTTTTGTTTTGTTTTGTTTTGTTTCAATGAACCAGGTGCACATTGTAAGATTTTCATATTTTCTTTTTTAAAGAACCAGTAGTCCTCTTTTTATTAAAGTGCATTCCCACATTATTATTTTTTTAAAGTTGCTATACATAAATTGGCCTACAGATAATGTAGACAAACAAAAGATATAGGTTTCACCCAAAATTACACCAAAGATAAGAAGATGTCATGGAATTGTAAAGTTTAACAAGTTTTTAAAGAAGAGCAACTCATATATTCAAATTTAAGGTAATGTGATGATGTCATAGCCTAACTAGCCTCCCATTGGCCAAATGATACACAAAATCTTCTATCACATTCTCTACCACCCATCTGCCAGTACTTCTATCTCTCTCAGTCTCTCATTCATTCCATCCATCTCTCCTCTTCCTCTTTCTTCAGCTTTTCCACTTATTCCCCTCGATACCCTCTATACCCCCACCCCCACATCCCCCACATCCACATAAATATCTTTAAACATGTGCTACTGATAAAACTGCAAATACCGGAGGAAAGATTATGACATATCTATTACCACTAAGTACCTATGTGCACTCCTTCCTTCAAACGCCCAGTCGAAAATTGAACAAGCCACTTGGTCCAAAGGTTTGACTGCCTCATATCTGGGAAAGGTGGTTTCAAAACGGGAGAGAACATATTTGCCTTGGGTGCATGACACCAATCACTCTGCGCCATTCGATCCATGGCGACTGAATAAAACTCACTCAAATAATGTGCCCTGCAGTATAATTCTGTTCTCTTTGCCGGAGTCTGTTCCGTCGCTTTAATGTTGGCATATATGACTTTGGGATTTCCCATCAATCCCCCCCCCCCCATCTTACCCATGGTTCCCTCTCAAAGGACTCATTTCTACATTTCCCCCCTTTTCTCTCTTTATTTTCTGTTTTCCCCTTTTTCTCTCCAAGTGTTTGTATGTAAACAGAGCATTTATATCTCTTATGTCAATCACAGATGGAATAGCCTTGGTTAAATTCAGGCATGTGTATTTACGATGCGCTTTTTTTTTTTCACACCTGACAAACTTAGTTCTGCCATTTACGCGGATAAGTTTGTGCGATAGCCTAGATTCCCTTTCTGGTCCGGACTCACAAACACAAGCGTTAAACCCTCGTAGTATTTTCGGTGGCATGATCTTGAGTGTTTGATGTCAGGTCCATTACAGCTTTATTCCGTCTGCTCGAGTATTGGAAAAGTATAATGATGGCTTCATTTCACTTTTACATATTTATTCTTTTCCTTTTTTTTTTGAGAAAGAGATTTCACACCATTTTTCCCTTCCTCATTCTGGTCAATTTGTCCAAGAGGCGATAACAAATTTCTCTAAGTTTTACCCTCTGGCATACAGGTTGTCTAGTTGTCCGAGTCTGGAGGGCGCTTCACCGCATTTTGGTACCGACAACAGCGCCATGACGATTGTCGAGTCCATGCACAGTTATTGACAGACAGGTAAACTCCAGCTGCACAGACTTCATGTCTTATCTCTACGAAAATGACGATTATGTGCGGAGTAAGTCCTGGCTGTTTGGATTTCTTTCTGTGAGTGTTACCCAATATCACACAAGTCAAATTAGAGCAGTGTCTAAAGAATTGATTTTCTATCAACCTAGTGGTGTTAAACAGAGTAAAGAATCAAATTCTAACTTGCAGATTGTGGCAAAAATCATATCTTTGAAAAAAAAAATTCTATGCATAGAAGGGTATAATAATGGCTATGAATCAAACAACACAGTACAAATAAAAATCTTTGATGGAATGTACACTATTTTCTTCACAAACGAACAAACAAAAAAGGATAAATATGGCCTGCAAAAAGGGAGGTGGGCAGGCCATACGTATGAAATCACCACACAAGAGAAAATTGAGAAGAAAATGCCCAGCGGACAAGCTGTAATACTCTGCCTACTCAATTCACATCCCTCGACATGCATACGCACACACTCTTGCATGATTGATTTGATTAATACACAGCTCGACAAAATATCTTAAGACGTGAAACTGAGACGAGCAAACTACCTCATCGAAGGACCATGGGGAGCGGGTCGCTCTGATCGCTCAATCAACATAAAATCTTTTACAATATTATTACATTAGGAATGGAATAGTATACAAGACCACCCCAGTGGAAACAATGCAAAACAAAACAAGAATGAAGTAAAAAATAGATAGAACAAACTCTGAACCTACATTTAAATGTCAAATATTTAGTCAAAACCTATAGTTTCATTTTAAGATATCCACAACATTAAATTTAATGAACTCTATGGGCATGGATCTATAGTCAACATCAAAGCATTAAAATATTTTTAATCTATTTTGTACGATCAAAAAAAAGGTTCAGTCTCCTTAAGGAAAACATGAAAGCCCATGACGAATTCATAGCATACAAAAATAGACTGTCATCTACAAGTTTATTGCATTTTCCTTTAATTTCCTTTTGATAAAGATATTTAAAACAATCCCATATATTCCCAACTCACCTTGACTTCCTGCGAAATGAAAATTGGATGAAGCAAAATGAATAGTTTCGGGGAAACTGTCTATCAATCATCCAAATTATGAGTTTTGGTAGCTACAAATAACATCTTTGGCAGCTTAACATACAAATTAATCAAGTTTAAAAGCTAGTCACATGTAATATTTAGCAGTGTAGCCATTTAATGGTCTAAAAGTTGGTTTCATAGTTGTCTATAACACAGTCATCTTTATTCTCATTCTCAGTATGAAAAACAAAACAAAACACTGAAATGGACAATTCCTTAAATGGAAATTGAGGAGAAAATTGAAAGAATAATTCATTTTACTGCAGGCCTCCATGAATGATTCATGGCTAATTGTCAGTACATCATTAATTCATCATTATAGCACAACTTTCCTTAAAAAAACAAAACTTGCTGGTTCAAAGTTGTATCAGCTAGTCCAGTTAACTACCCCCTTGGGCAACTAAACATAATTACCTGGCTAATCACATTTTAATAGTTAAACACTATGCATACATTTCTGGTTCAATGAGATGGCAAAGACAAAATCCAATCAGAAAATTTTCAGCTGCCTGATGCTAATTTGTCATGCTCTAGGACATTTGGCAGACAATATTGCTGAGTGACTGATTGAACGATACTGCCCACAGACTTGATGCAAGGCAAGTCAAGCTATGATATTACAGGGCTCATAATTTCGATAAAAAAAGAAAGAAGGAAAGCACAAACAACAACCTGCTGGGCGGTTGCATTGCAAGTGAAATGTAAAATTTCATCCTCCTTGTTGAAAGACGCCTCTGCCTGGCATTGCGAAATGACAAAATCTGGCTGTTTAAACCCATACAGCTCTTTGATCTCTGATTGGTGCATTTTGTACATGTGCCCGGAGTGCTTTCTTTGCCAACTGACATGAATCTCATGAAAACTGATCATCCATGAATAGAGATTACCTAATCCCCCTTGTGTTACCATGGCAATCCTGCTGGAATGCAAAGAGATTACCTAATCCCACTTATCCCCATTGTGTTTAAATACCATGGCCATCCTGCTGGAGTGCAAAGAGATAACCTAATCCTACTAATCCCTATTGTGTTACCATGGCAATCCTGCTGGAAAGCAACGAGATTACTTAATCCCACTAATCCCTATTGCCTCATCATGGCCATCAGGTTGGACTGAGGCACATACTGTAGCTACACCCAAGTAAGCTTCTTGCTACATTTACAACTTGGTAAAATCTGTAATGGATTACAGAATGTTTATGAAAAACTTTGTGTAGGGGTATCACATCAAACCAAGCTTTACTTTTCATGTTTAATAGTCTGCATATCTTCTTTACCTCCGCCAAGGGAGGAGGTTATGGTTTCATTACCGTTTGTTTGTTTGTTTGTGTGCAAAATAACTCAAAAAGTCGTCAACGGATTTGGATAAAACGTTGTAGGAAAGGTTGAGAATGACACAAGGAACAGATGATTACATTTTGGTAGTAATCCGAAAGCTTTTATGGATTTTATGAACAATTTTTGCTACTTTGGTAGGGAAGGTCAATAAACTTGGGAGTTCAAGCTGCGCGTATTTGAGGTTTGCATGAGCGCACTAAAGCACATGCTCTGGTTTCTGCTAGGGCCAGGCCCACCGTTGCAGCTGGAAGTTGATGACCTAACAAAAGACTTCTATACTGTGAAATTGGGTGATTTTCAGCATGCATACGCATGGGTGGAAAGTGCACTGATCTCTCTGCTTGGCGGGGGTTTGCGCTCTCAGAGTGCTCCTCTAGTTTTGTCTTGAATCAGTGAAGAAATCATTTTGTAATGCACCTAACAGCAGACCTCCCACATAAGACATCTTCGTCCTCTCCTTGGCTTCTCATCTGAACCAGGCACTACTATTTTTAAGCTCAGTTACATTTTTCCCTATTTCTCTTCATACAGGTCAAACAACAACAGCAATAACTTTGATAGCGCTCATTCTACTACACGGTTGCAAAATAAAACAAAAACAAATAAACACACAAGGAAAATAGACATGTCATAGACAGCATAGAGCATATCAATGTCAGGCCTATGACAAGAAAATAGCATAAAGGCCAAAATTTGAGTCATCCTATTGCCATACATCTTTTTCTCTTCTTCAATTTTCTATAAACATATGATACTGACTAAAAACTGTTATGAAAAGAGCATGTTTAATCATGCTTTAATAAATTTCTCATTTTCCAAATGAAATGGAAACTGAAATGGAAACTGAAATGTAATTTATCATTCAGACAGAATTCTAGACAGTTTCTCCGAATGCACTGTGTTAAACAACAACAACAACAAAAAAAGATTGTTCATCTCAGATGGAAGAAATCAGTTGTCTTTGTTTGAAAAACAAAAGAGACAAGAAAGAACCAAACCTGAGGACAAAGAAGAAATGTGTCTTTCAACCTAAAGAAAAAAAAAAATAGATCATCTCCTCCCCCTCCTTTAAAAAATAAAAAAATAAAAAAATAAGAGAAAAGAAAAGAAAAGAAAACTGGCCATGAAACTCTCTTACTGATATTTCAGATGTAAGCAACCATGAAACTACAGCATTGAGTTACAGGAGTTTGAGAAGTAAACAGCCGTGAAGTGAAGCTACTTCATTGAGTTTTGGGGAAACAAACAAGTCGATTTACTCTCCTCGTGTCATCATCGGGCAATCTCAAACAAATTTGCCATGAATTGTTGCAACCGAATCCTTCCCATAAATCCAGAGGGAAAGGACCGATGTTGAAGAACCAGAGGAAGAGCGAAAAAAACATGTCCCCCATCAGCCATCACCACCTATAAGTACCAAGGGCTCCAAAAGACCAAGTGGTTCCACATTTTGGAGGCCAATGTGATAAAAACCATATTTTTGGCCCTGGCATCTCATAAAAGCCATGATAACTCAGCCACTCTCGCATTTAATTGGCGACTTTCATCTTGCCACTTGGACTAGAATGTTTTGGTCTCCATCTTGAGAAAAAATGTTACACCCCATTTGCTCTTGCAAGGAGAATCAATGTCAACAACATTACTCTGTACAATGACACAGAAGCAAAATGAAAAGATGCACAGGTTTTTTCTGCTAGACATCCCCCTCCCAGCCTTTTCAGATTGGCAAAGAACTTGTCTGCAAGTGTATTTAGAAACATATTTCATGTTATATGTTTCATATTATATATTTCTACTGATGTGAATACAAATTTTCATCACTTTTCTCCCAAAATGTGAGTCTCATACTGAGCCTAGATCAGTCTCTACATTAAGACTGAAGTGATGGAGCTTTCATTTACCAATAACTTCTTCATTGGTGCACATACAGGTGTGTGTTTGTACACACTGGTCCTTGACTTCATAAGCATATCAGGAGTTTGATGTTTGATTAAAGAGCAATGGGATTCGTTATACACATCTGGCATTGGGAATGCAATTCGTATATTGTAGTTATCGAGTGATCACGAAGGAGACCTATTTCAGGGTTTTGAACACTCGGTAACTCAGAACACATTTGGATACATGTTTTAGAAAGAGGATTAAAAGCCACAACACTGTGCTTGGAAAGGCTCAAAATTCATCTTCTACCCTATCTATCGCAATACATAGAAAGGGTCTACCAAGAAGCTTTATGTGACCAACTCAATTTGCTAGAATGACAGGTTGTCAACTGGAGTATTTATAGATTGAGGGTGTAGAATAATTTTGATCGTACAAGTGTAGTACACAACTTTTATTCCACAGGCCCCTCCTCAGGGTAGGTAGAACAATTTACCTGACGACTGATTGTGCCCTACAAATTGTATTTTCCAACAAGGTCCATGATGCGATTCACTTGAAGATTGGCAAGGACTGCCGTTGCCCGATTTGTAGATCATCAATAATCGATTTCAACAAATTAAAGGGATCGTATAGTATTGGTTGAGACCTAATTTCAGGTTTCTAATATTTTTTTGATGAGATAATGAGAAACCACTTATGAAATATGAAAGAGCATGTAATTCTATGAGGAATTCAACATTTATTTGATGAAAATTGGTTTTGAAATGGCTGAGATATCCAAAAAAGAGTGATTCTAATAAAGTGTGGGACCCACACTTTATTACGATCGCTTTGTTTTACTTTGTTTTTGGATGTTTCAGTCATTCCAAACCCGATTTTCGTCAAATAAACTTTGAATTCCTTTTAAAATGGTATGTTCTGTACTATGTCATAAGTGTTTTCTTGGTATCTCGCAAAAAGTTACAAGCCCAATTCTCATCTCCACCAATACTGTACCATCCCTTAAAAAAAAACAGTCACCATGAGCAGTATTCTCTTAGACACTTGTGCTTCAGGCAAACCTTTTCGTCAACCAAAATTGTGTTACTACAACATTATGTCACACAATTCTTACGCATTTGTGTACATATCTAACCCATTGAGGATGGACTGATTTCGCTACAACATGCATTTCCCATAGACACTTGCCGGAGTATACTCGGGATTGTCTTCAACGGGTTATGAGAAAATATCAACAG
The DNA here is from genome assembly GCF_040938485.1 of Diadema antillarum. NCBI lineage: Eukaryota > Metazoa > Echinodermata > Echinoidea > Diadematoida > Diadematidae > Diadema > Diadema antillarum. The sequence goes on from NW_027271101.1 coordinate 1,408,133, forward strand.
TTCTGAAGGTACACAACAACTATGTTTTTTCTCTAAGCAAACTTCTTTTTCTGAAAGTGAGAAAGCCCTCTTCCAGCCAAAACCGACTTCTCTCTCTCTCTCTCTCATTTTAAAATAACATCTGTCTTCTATGTTTATTGCATCATGAAATGTGCCACCCACTTCCAAGAATGTGCAATCGAAAGCACCGTTTGTTTTTTTTTCCTCTTTTGCCATCAGTTACTTCCAGGATTTTGATCTTTTCAATGGCAATAAAATTTTTAGAAAATCCTATTTGAGGTACAGTCTCAGACCCATGTTCATATTTACTATACTAAGTAGAATAATATCAAAAAGTAAATTTAATTTTCAAGTTTTTTTTCATCAGACAATGATAGCACTTTGCATTTGGGAAGCCTAAATGTGACTTCCGGACTTACTGATATTCTAATACAGTCAAACCTGTCTATAGCGGCCACCCAAGGGAGACGGAAAAAGTGGCCGTTATAGACAGGTGGCCGCTATAGACAGGTAATCCAACTTTGTGTGCATTGCTTACATGTACATGTATCATCGTTGTATCCTTACATGTACATGTATGTGTGTACGTATGTATACACCGTGTGTTTCATGCATTTAACCATGCCGGTGTATATGAAATTGTTGCACAGTAGCATGTTTATAGTCGTGAAGAATCGTGCATTATTATGACTGAATGAGGGATGAATGTAGCGGTGGCGATCACTGAACGCTGCCCGCACGGCTACCAAACAGAAAAACACGCTGAATCATCGACTTGGCTACGGCTCCATTGGGTTTTTGGCCGCTATAGACAGGTTAATATCTCCCGCGGGAAACAAAATTTGTGGCCGCTGACCGCGTTAGAGAGGTGGCCGCTATACACAGGGTCTTTAACAGGGCTTTTCTCTCGGGGGGATTTTGCAGTGGCCGCTTTAGACAGGTGGCCGCTATAGACAGGTGGCCGCTAAGGCAGGTTTGACTGTAGTTGTAAATGTTCTTAAAATGTTAAAATCAGGCAAATACAAATTATGGGAAAACATCAATGGACCTTGATTTCCTCGACCTGAATTTTTAAAAATGTGATGACTGAAAAAAAAATAATAATAAAAATAAAAAAAAATATTCTTTCAAATTGTCTTGATATGTGGTATGAAAGTACCTATATTACATCACATTTTGTATCTAAAAAGCGTGAAGAACAATCAAAATTAGTCAAGTTATGGCTTTAATATTTAGTTATAGTCACTGGCAAATATGAATTGTCAATGAAGTGGTTAATGATAAAAGCAATACAAATAAAAACATCAATAACCATTATAAATTGATAATGATAATAACAGTAATCGTGATGATAACGATAAAAGCGATTAGCAACATATATAGCATCTATGAATAGAACAGTTGTAAAGACATGTACAGTCTAAAGAGCAGAATCATAAAAGAAATCTATTTGTATCACTGTAGTAGTGCATGATACTTAGTGACATGCATAAAAACAGACAAATTGATGCACAAATAATTACGAGCCATTAGGCACCTTCTCAGTAAAAGTATCATACTCCGACGCAAAGTGCACAAACTCAAGAAACCAGAAAGGTCAATGGACCAATACACCAGTAAAATCCTGCTCCATCCAGATTGCATCAATTCAATGCTTGGCATGCATTCTTGGAAATTCTCACAATGTGCAAGCGGTACTTTAGTTTGATGGTAGGCCTATAGATTTTTTTCATCAGCTGAATTTGCTGATACACTGCAGATGCAAAATCAAAAGACACACAAACATGTATTACAGTTTGATGGTACGTTATCTTCAGAAGCTCAGACAAACTGAGGACTTCTTTCTACTGCGACCATATATCTGTCACATATATATTTCATTCTTAAATGACATTTCCTGTTCTCAAAACAAACAATCAAACAAACAAACATGATGCTCTGGCTATTAAAATGAACCCATTTCAGAACACTTGAATAATATTAGTCCACAGTCAGTGATTTCTGGATGGTCTACATGAATGGGAAAAATGTTGGCTACAGCACTCGCAGTTAAAAACAAATTTAGCTTTGGGACAAGGCCATTGTGTCAATTCCCATGTAGGCCCTATAGATAGAATTCTGTCAAGCTAATCTCATAGTTCCTAAATGTTTGAGTTTGGAAGTTCTACACATTCTTAATAGTCTGTGAAATTGTTACAAACATCGCTATTGAATAATAACTATCAGTATGGCCGAAGAGACTTAATAGCTATATTAGCCTTGCACACAGGTAAACTGAGTCGGTTCTCAGTGATACACAGACATGTCTTTCATCATAACGCAAGGTAAATACTACACTAGGCCAACATTATAATATTATGTCTATAATCCAGAAGTAAATATAGAGTAAGACTTCAGTTCCCAATCCCATTTCATACACATTTCCAATAATAGCATGGGCCGAGTACCATTTTTTTTTCTGTATGAAATACATTGTACGTCACTGATTTGATTGGGACGACTTTGAATTTGAAAGAAAAAATATAGTCAGATATCAACTGTTTCAATCTTTTCCAACTTTCTCCTATACATGTACAATTGAAAGTGTGTGTTTTTTCTACTGAGGTTTTTCAAAGCTTTTACAAATTTAGCAAATAATCCTTTGATAAAAGGAAGGAAGAGAAATGAAAATGGCAAAAAAAAAATTAAATAAAAGGAGAGAAGTAGAGAAGTAGTATAGTCCAATATCAAAGTGTGGTGAGAGGAAAATTAATTGAGTTGAACTGAAAGAGGAACTGAAAGAGGAACTGAAAGAGGAACGAAAGAACGAAGGAATTGAGGTTGTAGAGATGACCACTCAACACAAAGAGCAAATGGGAGAGGGGGAGAAAGAGAGAGGAAAGACAGATTAAATGAGAGCTATTTCTACACACACAAATAAAGCCTCTACCAGTTCGAAGGTTGGACAGCAGACACATCATATTAATGACTTTCAAAGATGTAGGCCTACATGGTGCCTAAATGGAGAGACGATCAAGGCCTCCTTGAAACATTTTCTACCTTTCTACTTCTCTCTTTCTCTCTCATTTAGAGAGGACAGGAAGAGGATTTAAAAAAAAAAGAGGTAATCAGAACTTCCTCGTCTGTATAACATTCTTCAAGAACTTCTTGGTAATGTGACTATTTGCTTTGCTTTCAATTTACCATCTTGACAAGACAGCCGGATAGCCCATATCCAGCTGCACTAGATGGTCTTCCATGGGGTCCACTTCACTGGTTACGCACCCTGCTCTTTGCAATGAATGAAATGAAGCGGGTATGGCATAACATTCACCCAATAATTCTGAAAATGCAGTTTATTGCTGATACACTTAGTTTTTCCACTGACAAACTTAGTTTATCACCAAAAAACTTAATTTGTCAGTTGGTAAAGACATTTTTTGGGAAACAAAATCTGTTTATCGAGAGTTATTATGCAAAACTTAGTGTTTTAAGTGATAAACTTAGTTTGTCACCAAAACATTAATTTATTGAATGATAAACTGAGGTTTTCTGGCAATACATTAGGTTTTTCAGAATTATTGGGCAAACGGCATGCCATATGGCTAGCCTGTCCCATTCCATCCATATTCAGTCCTCCTTTGATATCAGGCCATGCTACTGTTTTGTTGGTTTTGTGATGCACGGTCACATTTAGTCGTCTGCACGTCACAGATAGCACCGATGCCTTGGAGTAGACCATCAATGTCTCAACAGGAAAACATTCACTTATATCCGAAGTAGATCATCTTAATCTATACATTGTTTTTAGGTATGTAATTCCTATAATGACCACAGGCTTTTGAACACATTTCAACATGAACCTGAGGTATGTAGGAAGGGAAACTAGGTACTGGCAACAGTCAGTAATATTTTTTTTTTCTTCTAAATACTGGTTGCAAAAGGATTCGCGACTTAAAAAAAAAATAAAAAAAGGAAAGTTGACCTTTTACACCTGGTCATAGATTGGAGGACAAACAAGAACAAGATTGTATGGGGTTTTACTGCCTAATGTTCCAAAGTATTTGGCATGCACTGTGTGAATTCCAAATGTATCACAAGCATGTGGTACTTTTGAGAAGCAAGTTAATCATAGGATCAATGAGATCACAAACAAGTAAACCTTTAAAAAATGAGGAGTATGATATATAAGAAAATGTAAAAAAAAAAAATTACTTATGCTGGTATGGGTATGTGGGAGCAGGTTTTGCCCGAGAGATCATATTTCTCATTTTCAACTAAAAACCTGACAATAGCTTTACTTCACAAAATACTATTTACCCCATGAAGTGACTTGCAGTGGACTCGTGTGTGTTTGTAAACTGCTTTACTTCACAACGACTGTGAAACAGAATCAGGTAAACCTCATTGGCAAATCTCAGGTATTCATGTTCACTTTTCGCAAATCGATGTTACGATCATGACATGGGGAGCACTTTGTACCGATGGAGCATGGCGCTGCATGAGGCTAAATAAGAGTCGACCCGTATTTGCTGGAGTTGGCCGTACCTGATGTCGGCAGATTTATTTATTTCTGAAGGGATTTCATCAGGATCCATCCTCCCCGTAGCACTGCACTTAAGAGGATCTTACCGCCTCTCTCTCTCTCGTATCGGTGGGTCGGAGCGAGCGATAGTCGGGAGCGGGGACGCACTCAAAAACATGTGCCACCTCCGTCAGCGTCCTCGCATTGTAGGGAGTGACACTTGACACGTACAGCCATACATCTCCATAAATAAATACCACGTGCCGACAGAATGCACCCAAAGTGGCGAGTGAGAGGAGTACCTAGCTATAAAGGAACTCCTCGGAACATTTGGAGTCCATCCAACCTGTCTCATCAAGCTACGGGTTAAATGCAGGCATGCTCTCGGTAGCAAGACACGGGAATCACGGAGGTGATAAAATTTCTGGCTTTATGATGATACTTTGAGGCACACTCACAACTAATTTTTTTTTTTGCCCTACATTACAGTTGGTTTTTTTGTTTGTTTTTTTGTTTTCTCCACCCACTGTGCAGGTAGGCAATGAATGAAAACATGTTTTAAAAAACAAATCTGGCAATATCATGCCTCATGTATGCCCATCGTTGTTGCTCTGAGCTTCCCTACTGATGACGGGTGACCCCATGACCTCTCGTCTCCGCAGAGGTCAGCTGGTTGTTTAAAAAAGTTGCTTGCTGTTTGGGACAGCCTCCAGAGTGCTCCCTCTTGTCACGCTTGCCATAAATCAGCCAATTACCGCACTTTGCTCGTCGTCATTATCAGCAACGCACAGGTAGTGTTCCACTCTTTCCAGCAGAAGCAGCAGCAGCACTCTCACCAAGCATTGCAACTTAACTTTGTGGCGGATATCCCTTTAGGGCCACACTCTCACTGGTTATCCCCTTACGACTGCATTTATCTAACTTGCGATCGAGAGAGAATCACGCTTCAAAAGGCATTTCAAATGGCGTTTACTAACGATGTTTGAAATGCAATTCTTGGGGTGCCATGTTTATCTACACATGCTTATTTGTAACCGATGGTGTCTGTAGTATAAGCCCTTCTGGAAGATGACTTTGGCAGCTTGGAGAAACAAGTTCCAAAATAAGAAAAAGTTTCATCTGCTTGCAGAAAGGTGATCGATGGTCTCAATCGCATTTCAAGTCACCCTTTGAATGGCATTTCACATTGCCGTTTCTAAACGCATTTGAATACATGGTTGCATTTATCCATCGCCTGAAAATGCCGCTTAGGATCATGATTCTACCTCACAAAATTGTTCGATCAATACCCTTTAAGACAACTTTTCACTGGTTTTCTTAGCTCCATACTAATACCTCATCATAACTAAACACAGCCTTTCGAACCAGACTTACCACAACAACATCCAGACAATCTTTATTCATTTTGCTTGTTGAGACGCCAAAGGTTGCTCGCACTTTGTCAGAGTAAGTTTTGTCAAATTCTAACCCAGGTCGCTTTAGGTAAGGTACTAAATTTCCCTGACATCACCATGACATTACCGCAATAACATTCAAACAACCTCTCTGTTAAGATGCTTTGGTGGTAAGAATTGGCTAGTACACTGACACACAGGCGTAATACTCTAGATAGAATGACACATTGCACAGACCACGTAAATGGATTGTGACCATGTTTTGTAACTGCGCAATTGATGTGCGCAGTAACAAGGCGTTCCTCTCAACTTTTACGACAAGAGATGATAGACACAATAACTCAAGATTGAAAGGGCTTTGCGAACACGTTTTGATAGTGGGAGTTGAAAAGTGTTTCAAACATGAGAAAATGTTAAAGAAGCCCTTGATGGAGCCCCAAATGGCCAGTGAGAAGAAAAACAGGGCTAAGCACCACCCCTGGGAACCATTGAAGATGGGTGTATGTGAAAGGGGGAGGGATAAAGATGTGTCTTGGCAAAGAAAATAACAAGCCCTGAGAAATAGAGCACTGGGAAAAAGTCCTACAGGTGTCACAGAGTATAAATAGACAAACTCATGTCAATAAAGCACATGCATGTATATTGCCACAGACTAATATCCCATTTATACAGGGCATCTAGAGCACTCCAGGAGTGTTCCTGATGCCCTCTAAACTCTGTATGAACAGACAATTGAAGCCCTTGAGCGCTCTGCAGTTATGCCCCTCTTGTGAGCTAGGTTCAGGAGTGCTCCTGAAACACTCCAAACCTTTTATAAACAGTCACCATCATTTCGAATGATCCAAAAGTGGTATGTGGTGTGTGCTGTGCACTTAATTTATATGTGAGAAGTTCCTATGCACCCTACTGTTACTATGTCACTTTATGCCCCTCTCAGCCACTTCATGAGTGGTCTTGTTGGTTGAACGGTGATTCTCTGTATGAACAAACTCAGTCGAAGCACTTCAGGAGCGCTCCTGGGTCCAACTTTGTGTATGAATGGGGTATAAGACAATCTATCTGGTGTTCATACAAAACAAAGTCAAATGGAGAAGTGGTTAGTATAGATTGTATGAATATGGCAGAAAGTATGAATGCTACCATCACAAAGGAGATAAGGCTAGCAGCAGCTCTGAACAAACATCAATGTCATTTGAATCTACCCTACCCTCTCACCTAACAAAATTGTGACAACAGAGTAAGGTCTTATTCTTAGCAGGACTTATGGTAATTCAAAGTAGCCACTTTTACCACAGATGAAGAATATTCAGCTGTTTAATGCAACAAAATAATTATTACAATTGTTGCACATCCTGAACAAATACAAACAAACAAATAAACAAAAAACAAGGGTCATGACAGAGTGACCGAGTCCAGAAAAACATAAAAGTTTTCCTTTCTGAGAAAGACAGGGGTGCTCAGAAATGGTTTTATACTCACCCTCCACACCACAGATGTATTTCACCCGATTCCGGGCCTCCACGTTGTAATGGTTGAACGACATGAAGAGACCGTCCGACTTGTAGGGCTGCTGGAAATAAATCTTGGCGTTGCTGTGCTGCCACTCAAAGTGCTCAGTTCCGTCCGACTGGACAATCTGACCCTGGACTTCAAAGTACTTCCTAATGAAAGAGAAGGGAAGGTACACCTCGCTACCTTCCGCGTGGCCTTTGATGGTGTAGTCACCGTTGATTAAACAGTCCATCTCCTTGTAGACGTGAGCGGCAGGATCCTGGTCATTGCTGATCTGCTCCAAGTGTCGCTGCTGCTGTTGAATTTGCTGCGGTTGATCGTTGCTGAACTGTTCTTGCAGCTGCGGCTCCGGCTGCTGTGGGTAGTTGCCGAAAAGTTCCAATGGGTTCTCCTGCTGCTCCGGCAGATCATCACCAAACTGTTCAAATGGCTGCTGCTCATCTTGTTGTGGATCGTTTACTTGTTGCAGATCATTTGCTATCTGCTCCAACTGTTGATGCTGCTGATGGTTGCTCCCCTGCTCCTCCTGCTGTGGCCGTTGCGCGTCGTTGCTGAACTCTTCCAGGCGCCTCTGCCGCTGTTGCTGCGGTTGATGCTGCGGTTGCAGCGATCCCCCGGAGTCCTGGTGATGCTCCGCGATGCGGCGCCTTGATGAGATGTCTTCGGGCCGCGAGTCAGCGCTGTTTGCGTCAACGGTGCGACCGACCACGCCCACTGCGACCGCGTTGCTCCGAGCGTCCACCAGGAGCTCCGCCTGTGCACGCCCCTCCTGCTGCCCATTGTTGTGGCATCGCAGGAGGAAAGTGAAAGTGATGAAGGAGGACGTCGCCAGAAGAAGCAGGAGGGTGCGGAAGCAGGAGCGGTGAGACATCAGGCGCATCTCATCGGTGGCACATCACAGCATCCACCTGCAAGGGAAAATGAGAGAGAAAGAGAAACTCACAGGTAAAGATTGGAGCCCAGTTTTTGTCAGGCACAGTTAATGTTCTACCCAACTCAGCTGGGTACTACACAAGAAAATGGATCATACAATAAACCAGTTCTGGAATGTATTCAGATTTTATGCATGCTTCGTTTATAAAATTTGCCTAACAATCACACAGCTTGCCTGAGGCTTGCCCTACCTAGCAACAAATATGTGAATTCCTGCCTTGACGTGACTAATGAGAAAGAGCAGGTGAATGAAATGCTTTTGCTACTTGGCTGTTCAAGAAAAGAAACATCCACAAATTGTAACATATTACAGAATCCATCTATTATTGGAAAAAAAAAATGTACATCTCACAACAAAACACAAACAAAAGATTCCTGCATGTTGCGGGGGAATCTTACAAAGTAGAAAGAGCGACAAGTTTCAAGTGGTGCTCAGTTGCCTCGATTAATGATGGCCTAAAAATTATAATAAAACACCTTACCAAACCAACAAAACCGGTCAAAAAAGATGGGTAACAAACACACACGCACACACACAAACACGACAAGCTGGTCAATGTGCTGGTCACATATCTGGGTTATGGTATTGATTCCATGGCCCAGATTGCTGTATTTTAACGAGATGAATTGGTCTGCTGCAGCACCAACTTGCGAATCCATACAAGGAAGGGAAAAAGTATTAGAAATATGTTACTGCGATCAATGGCACTGATCCAGAAGAGCACTTGAGGTACAGCTGCAACCATGCAGCATCTTTTGTATTCCAGTTTTAATGCAGCCCACTACTATTGTTGCCCCTCTGCATTACATCACAGGATTATTGACCCATGAGTATCTCCTACATTCTACGGTCAAAGAGATGGGGGGGGGGGGGGGTAGGGCGGGAGAAAAAGCTAGAAGAGGAAGAGAAGATACAATAGGAGCACTTTGTAAAACTCTTCTCTCATCTTTCACATGATGAAACAGGTGGGAGAAAAATCTACATTGACATGATTTTCCGTGGTACAATTTACGTGCATGCATTGCCTTAAATACCAATACACTCTCCCGACGTCATTACTTTACAAAATTGTTGATAGATTCTGACTGGCACAAATAAAGTTGAGGACTGTAAACCCCATTGGCAGTGAGATCCGTCTATATTGCTGTTTCAGTGTAGGTTGATGAACTCGCTGGATCCGCTCTCGACAAATTTCAAAAGGCACATCAAGGCTTTAAGACACAGATATTTTCCCAGCTTGATAGGATATCTGTCACATCCAATCACAGTTTCAGCACTAGAAAACATAAACATTTCCTCATGTAATATTATTGCAGACCTCTCAACCTTCCTAACTGAAAAATGAGGATGAACTGGCTCAAAAATAGGAAAGAAAGAGTAGTTTCCATAGGAGTGTGTAGTACAATTATCAAGAAAAATAGGAAAATCCTATTGAAACAAAAGCAGGGAATGGTAAAAATGCAGATTCTTTCCTCCAAATTCAGAATGGTTGGGATGTCTGCCATTGCAACTATTATGGAAAGACTGATGAGAATCAAGAAGAAAACAATTCTCAAAATAATAAAAACACAAGAATTCCTGAAGACCAAGCAAACACAATGAAACTGCACATTCCATGACACCAATGCAGAACACTGTATGCGTGAAGATGTAAGAGAGGAGATGCCATTTTGGAAGCTTTTCCTACAAAGATATTTTTCATTAAAAAAAAGAAATGATGGTGGAAACTCTTGGCTAATGATAGAAATACACATGCATATATATCCACTCTGTTGTTTTTTTTTCTTTGTTTCAACCTATTGCAATGCAAACCTGATTTTGTGGTTTGCAGAAACCCTATTCCATCTTCTCGTCTCACAAAAATTTAAGGATACACTCAAAAGAAACTGCAAAACTTTATTGTTGACGCTTCAATTCCATGAGTACAAACGCAAAAGAAGCATAGTACACAATGCCCCAGTGAATTTCAGATGAGCACAATGTGAATACCTTTATGAGCTCCTTTGTGGAGAAAACATGAGCTCCCTCGTGGAGACGATATGAGCTCCCTCGAGGAGACTTGGTATGCATTTAATATTCTTGTTTATATCTCTTTAAGATCTATAATGTTTGGTTTATGTTTAAGTGCTGTCTGGGGCAAATTATTTGTATAGGGCCCCATTTCTCTCTCTTTCTCTTCTTCCGATCTTTAAAATAACAACAACAACTTTAGGGACAAACATTCCCAAATTTTGATTCTGGAATGTAGTCACAATAAAAACTAATTTCAATGTGCTGTTTTAAAATTCACAACATATCATACTTTCATCACTTTAAAGGAAAATTGGAGGGGGGCAGAAACAAGGAAGGACTTAAACCCTGCAGAATACACAAAGAGGGAATGTCTGTTTGTCTTGCAATCTGTTACGAACTGAGTTACTTTTTAGCAGCTGACTGTTGTTTACCTGAAAATTAGGATGGCAGGCACCAAAAGACTACCGGGGAATTGTCACTGCAAGGGGAGTTTGTGCACATTCTACAGATCCAAGAAAATACAGCGTTTGCTTGAGAAGTGATGCACCTGAAACGGTAACACATTTGCGCTAACATCCACAGACTCCGCGTCATCAAACAGTGGGTATTAATCTCCCCAGGTGCACAAAAGGAATTTGCTTTGCACCTGAGGATAACTGCCCTTCCTGTGTCAACCGCAATCCTCCGCAGACATTTTCCAAAGTGTTTGAATGACTTGCATTTGGTCCAAGTTTTCCTCCAAGCTCATCCACATCGCTCGCACAAAAATAAGAGGAATGCCATGAATTTGCCGATGCCTGCTGCAGACTGTCAGCAAGGTAAAACCATCCTCCAAGAGTGGATGATCACCGATATGATCCATGTATTTTAATACCACATATCATCATTGTTCCAGCTAGTCCAGTCCTAGGAATGGGGGAACTTGCACAAGATGTTCTTGCAGTAAATATCTCACCTTCTTTATCACAAATCCATGGTCCTGGACCCCAGACTAACACTTCAGCCCTTTTGAGGAGGCAGGATGGGTATGGTGGTGTGAGTGTCGTCAACACTGGTAATTTCACCAAGAAGTACTTCTGTCATTCTCATAGTGTAATGATGCCACAAGAGCAATTGTCTCCTTTTCTTGGGGGAGGAGGGGGGGGGGGGGGCATGGCCAGCTTGACTGAGCAGGAATGCCTGATTCCATAAAGCACAGTAGACATCCTTTCTACTGCTGGGTTCTTGGTCTGGATCTTGGCTGGTATCTAGAGGGATCGCTAGGTAATTTGGACTGCCTAAATATCCCATATGAAACACAATACAGGTCCTTCATGCTTTGCTAATACCGTCTAGCTTGTGAGCCATTGAGAGATCTCACGATCGTCAAATCTCACCAGCAGCAACTACACATGTTCAAATAACAACCGCTCATATTAAAGGGACTGTACAGTACTGGTTTAGGTAAGGGAGTCATGTTTTGAACATTTCTAAGTGAGATAATGAGAAACCTCATATGAAATATGAAAGAGCATGTAATTTAAAGAAGGGTTCCACGTTTATTTGATGAAAATTGGTTTTGAAATGGCTGAGTTATCCAAAAAAGTGATAATAATAAAAGGAGACATGCCACATCTTTATTAGGATCTCTTTGTTTCACCTTGTTTTTGGATATCTCAGCCATTTCAAAACCGATTTTCGTCAAATAAACTTTTGATACCCGTTAGAATTGCATGCTCTTTGACATCTCATAGAGTGGTTTCTGAATATCTAGCAAAACGTTAAAAGCTAAATCCTCACCTCGACCAGAACTGTACACACCCTTTAAAGACAAGAGGTGGGGGGGGGGGGGGGGGGGGGGGCGCACACCAAGCTTGACTGAGCAGGAACACCTTATTCCATAAAACACCGGAGTCTTCATCCTTTCATGAAGGAATATCACTTACTGCAAAGCTGTTTGGTCCTTTCAGGCCTGAAGATCCCCCCACCATCCCTTTCTTTGATATCAGAATTGTACCATTTCTTCCTCAGAAAATTAAGTATTTTTGTCACGAGCGTGGCGTCCCGCTGGGGGAGCACAATTACCTGAGCATTAGGATCCCAGCGGATTAACAAGCTCTAGCAAACTGGATAGCCTGACCCCCATTCATTGAGAAGATAATGGCCAGAGTTCTGGACGATGGATTATGAGAATTACACAGATACAGATGAGTACCTCAAAACTCTGAACAAAATGCTATCCACGGAGAGAAAAGTATACTAAACCACAAGGGTTTATCCCTTTAAGAGGGATCTCTGACTCTATAGGTACAAGTTTGGCCTGCCTAAACATCCCATTTGCAAAGATACAGGTCCTTCATGCTTTGCTAATACTTTCCTAATTCATGAGCAATTGAGAGATTATGTCATAATCATTACAATGACAAATCTCACCAGCACAAACTACAACAACCCTCCCCCCCCCCAAAAAAAAAACCCCAAGAGACCCGGGGGGGGGGGGGGGGGGGGGGGGGGTCACGCGCTCACCAGAGTATCGCAAGTTCACCTTCCTTGAATTCTTGCAGACTCTTACCTGAGAACATTGGAAACTTGGGGTAGGGGTAGCTTTGAGAATGGGGGCATGGTGTCCATTTACATATATTCAATCGCACGGGTAAAAATACCTGCCAAATAACTGTACTTTATAGAATGTTGGATTATGCAGCTTGGGAAAAAAGACTTAGAGCCCTATCGCTTTTAATTAGAACTAGAAATAAATATTATTTAATATTCATTAATTTAGGAGGTTTGGACCCCTGGGCCCCCCAAGGAAAGCATGGTGCCCATTCAAACACTTTGAGATCTTATCCCTATGGGAATGCTACTTGACAAGTTTGATGAAAATCCATTATGTTGTTTTCAGCAAGAAGATGAAAATTTAGGCCCACATTTGGACACCCCCCCCCCCCCCCCCAATCCTGCTTCCTTGGGTCCCGGCGGGAGGGGGGGGGGGGGGGCACATCTGATTCTCCAATGAACAAACTTGGAAAAACAGTCATCAATATACTGACTCATTGTATTAATTTAGCTGAATCACTTCCAGTTCTAGAGAAAATCTGTAAAGATTCCTTACAGGAGGGGGGGGGGAGTGGAACCCCTGAGGCCCCCCAGGTGGGGCATGGTGCCCATTTGATGGAATTGAGATTCTATCCCCCGAGGGATGCTACCTGCCAAGTTTGGTGAAAATTGGTGATAAGGTTTTCAAGAAAAAGATGAAAATTTACAATTTTGGTCCAAATCTAGGCCCCCTGGGGCCCCCCAGGTGGGGCATGGTGCCCATTTGATGGGAATAAGATTCTTTCCCCCTAGGGATGCTACCTGCCAACTTTGATGAAAATTCATAATGGCATTTTCAATAAAAAGATGAAAATATACAATTTGGGCCCTATTAGGACCCCTCCCTGGGTCCCAAGGGGGGCACCCCTGATTCCGCCATGAACAGACTTGAAACTACTGTCATTAATGTACTAATTCATAGTATTAACTTAGCTCTATCACTTCTGGTTCTAAAGAAGAAGATTTTTTAAGATTCTTTAATTTTGGGGGGTTTGGGCCCCTCTGAGGCCCCCCAGGTGGAATATGGTGCCCACTTGAACAAATTGAGATCCTTTCCCACTAGGGATGCTACCTGCCAAGTTTGGTGAAAATCGGTCGAGGGGTTCTCAAGAAGAAGATGAAAATGTAAAAGTTTACGCACGACGGACGATGCACGACAGATGACGCACGACGGATGACGCACGACGGACGACGCACGCCGGACGCCGGACGAAGAGCAATCGCAATAGCTCACTTGAGCCTTCGGCTCAGGTGACCTACAAAAAACAGGTCTGTAACAAGCTCTAAGGTCAGTCAATCATATATGCCAATTATATGCGCGACATGTTACATACATGACTAAGATGCGTGTGTATGTACGTGTGTGTGTGTACAATATAAGCCTACGGTATAATACTGTAAAAGTGGACATTTTCTTGTCAGCAATATTTGTGTGTGCGTGTGTGTATGTGTGTGTGGTTAGTCAGGTAAGAATTCTCATTCGGCCTATATTTTCCTAAAAAGCAACATAAAATCAGGATGGAATTTCCCTTTAACCCGTTGAAGACTAGTGAGTAGTGCCGAGTATACTCAGGCAGGTGTCTATGGGAAAGGTGTGTTATAGCAAAATCAGCCTGTGCTCGGCGGATCATTTTAATGAAAAACTGGCACTGTGATACAGCAGATGATAATGTCTTCTACAGTCAGGCTACAGAAAAGAAGGGTTTGGGGTTTTTTTTCAGTGTGCATTGATCTTGACAATAGACTTGGTATAACCTGACTTAGGTGGGGTCAGGTGGCACACACGGCAGGTAAAGTTAGGACTTGATGAAATGTAAACAGTCATAGTGGGGGAACATAGATCGAGAGCACAAGGCAGTCCGAGCAGTGAGTTTGGCCTGTGGAGAGAAAGTTCAACGGCAGTTCGTCACTAAGCCTGGCACTTCAAAGCGCCCTCAGGGCGAGAACAGGACCAGTGACCAGTATGAATAACATCTCGCTACAGATTATACGTCACACTTATAGTACATCCAACTTTCTTATATCAATCCCTAGAAAAAATGAAAAAGTGACATTCTGGAATGACGTGCAAAAAACAAAAACAACAAAGGAAGATGGGGAGTCAAACCCTCCCCCCCCCCCCAAAAAAAAAAAGAAGGCCTAGATAGCTCTAACTATAAGAATGAGATGTCTCATGGACGGCACAATTTTGGGTAATAACTGCATTATTAAACTGTAGGCCAATCATTGTGTACTTACATACAGTGTATACCCTGTCACTACATGTATAGGCTTTGGAGTTGAAAAACGTAACCTAGATGTCTCAGTAGCGATGTTTTGAGGTCACAGGGGTCGAGCTGCCGTGTTTGTCTTTTGACACCCAAGAGTCAAGGGTAGATGGGATCATAGGGACGAGGACAGAAGTGGGAGTAGACTGGGAGGAGGGATTACTCACAGACGAACACACCCGGTACCGTTTTTTCCACTACCAACCACCTTACATCCAAGAACTGAGAAGATTCACCGGCTGTGAAGCCCCTCCTTTCCTTAGTGGAATCCTGTAGGCCTACAACTTCACTTTGTTTCTCTCCGAGCATTTCTCTTTCCTGACCAAAGTTCTACAGTTAGTTCCATCATTTCCCTCTCAAGTTTCATAACTGCATTACCAATCTGTTGCACACAACACACCGAACAAGATAGAGTGAAAGTAGATACGTAGTCATGGCAACTTGTTGCGGCCGGTTCTCTTGTTTGTACAGTTTCTCATCACTTTAATGGAGATGGCGTGGTTCAAAGCTTATTTGTAGGGGGTCAGAACCAACGTGCGCACCAACACATTTTGGGGAGCCCTGAACTTTCTTCCTAACATTATACAGTCATATTTGAAAGAATCCCTACAAATTGACTTTTTTTTTGTACATTGAAATACCACAAATGAACAAACATGCTTTACCGTTAGAGTGAACTTACACCAACAAAACCTCTGGGTGATAATTTCTTTTATCATCAAATATCCAAGCAGCTTATGCAGAAACTGTCTGAATGGAAAGACATAAGTGTGGCAAATGTTTAACCCACTGTATATCTAAGGCAACTTTGGTGGGTCTTGTGTAAATTCTACTACAGAAAGTGGCAATCTGGGATGGAATGATTAAATTTCCATAACAGATCTCTGCAAATTCATAAAAAAACAGACTCTTTTCATCTCACATACACCCACTTGCCATATTTCAGTTTGCCTTTCGACAGATTGTACAGGTAAGAGTAAAACACAATCTCGACAATATCCTCAGCACAGACATACCAACGCAACCAAGAATAATGTGCAGCATTGTCGATCTGCACATAACATGTAAAAAGAAGCACAAGGTGTACATAAATGTCATGAGCTGAAAGCACCGCCACTGTGCAGCGGGCAACTGGTATACCTACGCCAAACTGTAATCATGGAAATGCCTCGCATTACATTACAAAATCTAATTTCGAAATGCGGCGAGACTTTGTGGGCATCACGCCGTGCTGTTTGGTAGCCACTGGCCTTTGTCCTCTGATCCTGAACAAACCACAAGTGACATTCCCGCTGATTGCTGGGCAGAATTTTTCTTTTCTTGCTGCTCAATTTCTCAAAACGGTATGAAATCATTTTTCTTCTCTTCTTTTTGGCTGGAGTTTGGGTCGTCCTCCCCAGCAGAGCGACGGTCATGGAGTTTAAGCAGCTGTGAGGCACACAGATGCATCTCGTTACGATGAGACGTCATCGTCGTGGTAACCACCGATCTCTACACTGGGAGGATGGAGACAGCCAGCAGGGAGCAAGAGGAGAGGAATTCAGAGGTCAAAACTAGTGCTGGCCCACTGGCCAGTGACCAGTTCACTTTCAGCACATGACTTTCCTGTGTATACAGTAGGCCTGTGTCCCCCAAAAAATCACAACCGTATTTCCGCATTGATAACTTTTGATATGATTGAATTGTCTGAATGCTATTTCGGGGTCTAGAAATATAACATCTGAAGTACCTATATTTTGCAGAAAATCCTATTCAATTTGATTAAGTGGTCACAGAGAAATGTGGGTCATTGTAAAGCATGTCATGGGTCTGTTTATTCCATATTAAGCATGTTGATGCTCTTGGAACGTGCATATTGATGTGTGAACACAATAGACGGAACTTTGAGGAAAGGGATTCTTGACATGCTCTACTAAGATCCTCATTTCTCTTTTTTGACCACTGAAGCAAATTAGATGGCGTTTTCTGTAAGATGGGAGTAATAAGTTATAGTTTCAATACCCTGATATTGTATTTGGATTGATTCACTACTTTTCAAATCAATGCAGAGGGTCCTGTTGTATTTCTTTCTCTCTTTTTTTTTTTTTTTTTTTTTGGGGGGGGGGGACATACAGTACAGGCCTTGATCAGGCTGCATTTATCAACTTTCCTATGTTTGAAACACTTTTCAATATCCACTATCAAAATGCATTTGCAAACGTCTTTCATAACCCATTTCTTGAGTTGTTGCATTTATCAACTCTGTCGTCAGTCAATTGGGAGGCCTTGCACAGTTCCATCCAAGGAGCAAAGACGTGTAGGCCTAGTTGGCGTTGGTTGGCATGGGTAGGTCTGAGCTATAAATGCCTTCCAAAACAAACAACTTTGCATTTACTCTACAGAAATGTGTTCTGGTTCCAATGAATTTGTGATCACACTTTTTTTATTTTGGTGTTTCAGAAACTTGTGCATATCAAAAGCACATTTCTAACCCCATAGGGCCTAAATCAAAACAATTTTGCACTTATAAACTGCCTAAAACTGCTCGAAAGTAGTTTGGAAACCTGAATTCTGGACCAGAAGTGAGTTGATAGATAGGCCTACATCCTCTCTGAACCACACCCCTGGTTCTGTCACACAAAGAATCTACTACAGATTCCCCAAGAAAGGTCTTTGCTTGTTGCTTTTATTAATATGGCCCTACTTTCTTGTGATCTCACTGCAAATCCTTCAGCGTGAGGAGAGTTGGTCATAAGTTCTTATGGCATACTTAAACAAATTGGAAGGGGCAATAAAAAATAAAAAGACAGCTGTGTGATGGTCTTTTTTTTTCTTTTTGAGAAGTAATATCAAGGAATGGGTTTATCCCTTCTCCCCTCCCCCCTCAAAAAAAAAAAAAAAAATGAATGAAAACATTCAGATGTGCAGGAATGCAACCCTCTGTGCATTGTAAGATACATCATGGAGCTATATCTAACAATTTTCATACTCCGCATTCCTCTCCCAATGCAATAAAGAATAATTGGAAACACATAAATAAGGTCTCGTCTTATCTCTTCGTAACAATTTGAGTCGTAAGATCTGCCACATGCTATGTATATCACGTGTCCCCGCACTTCGCATGGATCCAATCACTACCTGTGCATACTTTCAATGTATAACACATGTGCGAGTGAATTTCGCTATCCCTGGGCCACTAACTGACCATATGGTTTGATTCTTTGAAGGACCGGTCAGCAGCAACTTGCCTGAATGCTGGCGTTCTTTGACCCTTGGGATTTTGTTTACCGACCTTGGATGGGCATTAATTTCCCTTTCTTGCATTTTCGGAAGCATGCAACATTTGGCAGGAGGAAAGGAGTGATTTAGTTTTTCTATCTTTGAATGGGAAATCTGGGTCCAGTTAAAGATTAGGGGATTAGTGGAATGGGGGATCTACGTCCAGTTAAAGATTAGCAGATTAGGGGAATGGGGAATCTGGGTCCAGTTAAATATTAGTCTGAAAAGAAAGAGTAAAATTTTACAAACACAACAGTGAAAATTTGACTATGAGGAAGATATGAATTGTTAGATATCACTAATTTTCACACAACAGTTCTCAAACAGTCAATGTGACTATGCAAATGAGTGAGTTGATGTCATCGCCTTACAAATTACCATATAGTTTCTTTGGTTTTTTTTTCTTCCATTTATTTTCCCCATTCCCAATGGAAATATAGGCCCTATTACTACAAATTCTAGTTCAAACGCAAAATCTAAAAATTCAAATTTCTTTCTTGTGAAAATGCAATTTTATCCAAGTTTCAAATCCTAATTACATCTGACTCATCATTATATTGAAGTTATTTGTCCAGGACAGCAGAATAATTTAATTTTTGTCAGGTTGTTGTTGTTGTTGTTGTTGTTATTGCAAAATCTATGAAAAACTGTGAGGTGATGACATGTACTCACCTCAACTGTTCCAGAACTGTTTTGCAAAAAATAACGCAACTTCACAATTGAATATTTATCTGATTTTGATCAAACATTCAGTGTTTCGCATATACAGTATAATTTTACTTGTCCTTTTTCGAATACTTTTAACTTTAGTAGTAGCTTCTCCACTGTATACACAATGATTCAACCAGCTGAAGATACACAGTCAGCCTACTGGAAACATGTGACTTGCATTATCCACTTGAGAACCAGACTCACAATTTCTGCATTTGGATTCTGTATCTCTTATCAAAGGGATCGTACAGTTTTGGTTGAGACCTAATTTCAGGTTTCTAACATTTTTCGGTGAGATAATGAGAAACCTCTCATGAAATATGAAAGAGCATGTAATTCTATGAGGAATTCAACATTTATTTGATAAAAATTGGTTTTGAAATGGCTGAGATATCCAAAAAAGAGCAATTCTAATAAAGTGTGGGACCCACACTTTATTACGATCGCTCTGTTTTACTTTGTTTTTGGATGTTTCAGTCATTCCAAACCCGATTTTCATCAAATAAACTTTGAATTCCTCTTAAAATGGTATGATCTGTACTATATCATCAGTGTTTTCTTGGTATCTCGAAAAAAGTTAAAAGCCCAATTCTCATCTCCACCAATACTCTACTGTCCCTTTAAGCATGTTTCTCAACATTATTTGCTAATGTTTCACCAATTACCATTGAAAAAAAAAATTGATTTCAATTTAACATTTTTTTTTTAAAGTCCATATTTAATTGCTTGCATTGGCTGTAGAATTTGCAGAAGCCCCTCTTCTGCTAAACTGTGTAATACTGATTCTCATAATTGCCAACACATCTTAAAAGATAAAACAATTCCTATTTCTCACTCAAACTGGTAGGATTTTTGATCATTTCCTTCTAACTTTGTGCAGACATTTAATCCTTTGTATGCTTAAGTTAAAGCACATACTGGGCTCAGAAGAACACCACAGCATTGTACACACTGTAAAAAGTTGCTGAGCACGGGAAGGGATATTCAAGTGAACCAATTAGATAGGTAGTAAAAGTCCTTATCGCTGCTGGGGTGACAAGACCTTGCATCTCAAATTTTGGTGAAAATGATTTTTTCTGATCAATGGCCAGATAATCAGTTCAGTAACGTCCTGTCTAAAGCCTAGGTGCCTTAATAACCCAAAATGAAGCCACCACAGCATGTCAAATGAAAGGCTATCCCATTTGATTTAGTGCTTTGGCTTCCATGTCTTGTCGCTCTACTGAACATTTGACAATTTGTAGATATGATGTCTTGTCGCCCCAGCAACATCATATGGACCACACACACACACACACACACACACACACACACACACACACACACACACAAAATAAAAATAAAAATAAAGACAAAATGCCTTAGCATCCTGCACAATTTGAACAAGTCAACTTCTTGATAAAATTTTAAGCTTCTGTACATAATTTTCTCCCTGAATCAAATATGCAAGATCTAAATTTCCCTGCAGCTTGTGACTGTGTTTTTGTTTTTCTTTGATGTTTTCATTTCGAATTCCTCCTTTGAATACTGTTTATTGTACATGATCCTACCTGCTTGAGTGTTGGGACGTTCTATGCACTGGGGTTACGATCACCATGGTTACGAGTTGACGCAGTTCTCGAAAGCGGTCACATCCAAGGAGATGGGCATATACTGTATAAGCTCTAGCTCTCCACACCTCTTGCAAAGGAGGCTATTTCATGTAAAATGCAGACCAGAATGACATTTATGCTGCTGATAATCCTGACTAATGCAAACGGCAAACGAGCATCCAGAGAAGATGTTTTATCACGCTTAACAGCTCCTCATCTAGCATACAATGATAATCAAACAAAGCCACACATTAAGTTGTTGCAGCCATGAAATATCCATTTCCACTCCTTGCTCTTGAAGCAGCTACAATCAATCCAGGTTCTGCATGATCGATGATGAAATGTCCCCTTTCCAAAGTCTGTCTTTCCAATGACATCACACTTAAGTTGGAATTTCTTCGACGAGACGTGATCATGACAATGAAAGACATATTCATTCAAATCCAGTGCTGATAACACACATCACGGCAGAAGTTATAGAGGCTGTACGACTTCTCCGGGAAGGAACAGCGATGAAAAAGTTCGGCCTGGATGCACGAGAGAAGAGGAGTGAGGAAAAATACAGAGGAGGGCAGGACCAGGGGGAGAGCGAAATGAGAACACCTTTCTCTGTTTGCTCTGGACTCCTTCCGACCCGACTTGCTTGCTCCTTGCTTGCACATCCCAAACTAATCTCGCCCCTCGTGAGCAGCAGCAGGGATCCCATGTCCGCAGAAGCAATCTACAACAAACTGCGGGGAGTGATTGGAGTGCAGGAGGGGGAGGACGAAGCTAGACTCCCAGTACAGCCTTCTTGTTGACACAGCAAGCAAAAAGAAGGAGATGGGGAGATATTACCATACTGAGGAGTATAGACTTTCTCGCACAGTCACTTTGATGCATTATCTGTTTCTAGGGGAAAAAAATGCCTTTGACATAATGACAGTCACAGCAAGTCTTTGTAGAATACATGGACGTGTATGTTTAGTATGTATACATTATTCAAAAGCAGGTTTAAAGGTGTGCAGCCGTCAAACTAGCAACATTTACACATCTTTAAAATGGAGACCAAATGAAACAGAAAGAATTCTTCCAGACAAGATTTTCCCCCTCGCCCACCACCTGTGAATGGATGGAAGCGAAACAGGTAGAAGAGGGTCACACACGCTTGATCTGTGTCGCATACTCCAGTGCACAAAAATGAACAGGCTTTAATAATCTGTTCTTTCCTTACTTTTTTCCCCCTGTGGCATGCCAACCATTATCATTTTCTAGCAGGTAGGTGCTTTTCCTTTCTCCTTCAGACTGACCATTTGAGCTTTTGGCTGCGTTTATCATCTTTTCCATGTTTGAAACATGCTTCAATACCCATTATGTTTGCAAAGGCTTTTCGGGCCACATTTCTCAAACTGTTGCATTTACCATCTCTTTTATGAGTCGAGAGGGATGCCTTGTCACAGCACAGCTCCACTGCGCGGTTTGAGCCGCGGAGCGGAGATGCGTAGTTGGCAGTGGTTGGCATGGGCAGGTGGGCACCTATAAATGCATTTCAAAACATCTTTGCATTTATCATCTCAAAAGAAACAGGTTATTGGCTTAAACACATTTCATTTGTGATCACACTTTTTACGGCATTTCAGAATGGAATTTCTAACCCCATGAAAAAAACAGATATGTTTATCAACTGCCCAAATCTCCCTGAAAGTTCTTTGAAAACTATAATTCTACGTAACAAGTGAGTTGATGAATGCACCCAAGTGTGAGCATACCCATATTGATGAGGATGAAAGCTGCATACTGCTGGACCTTTGTGCAGTCTTTTGCATCGAGAGATAATTATTTAGCTTTCTATTACACCTGCATGTGTAGATATTTAAAAAAAAAAACCTTTGGCAAAGAAAACAAAAACAAAAACAAAATAGTAAAATAACATACCTATGGGGGAATACTTAAATTGACACTAATGAATCAAAATCAACCAAAAGATTGAGATTTTGAGAAAAGGAGACAGTTATGGTGGTTTGAAGGCCGATGAGTCAACTCATAGGAAAGGGGGAGGGGATGGACCCATAAAAACAATCAGGGTCAAGTATCTGGTGTCATTGAGATGCAGCCTTTCCCATGTTTGAAACACGCCCCCTGTTCAGACGCAAGCCAGTTTATACCAAAACTCCATAAAGAAATGACGTATATAGAATCAGCGTATAGCCGACAGACCGTTCAGACGCTAATCTCGACCGTCGTATAGATGTGCAGTTTCCCATTGCACATGCTGTTATGGTCATGAGTGACAGCTATGGGGTCACTTTTCTTGCACGCTCCCATTAAGCCCCGCCCAGTTATACCGTTCTATGGTCGCCATACATTCAGACGCACTGTGGACACGATGGAATGCTGATTCGTTATTGGGTTCTAGTTCAAAACGATGCTCTGACCGTCATGTTGTGATACGTCATTTCGTTCTACGTTGTTTCCTTAGTCAGCGTTCAGACGTATCAATTCATCGTATAGCTATACCGTTTTGGTATTGCTATACTGCTCTAGTATATTTTTTTGTGTGTGCATCTGAACACCCTGTGAGATGCAGCTCTTCCCCATGTTTGAAACATAAACTGTGATGGTAACTCTGCATCTTATTGTCTCAGTTCCTCAGTGATTCTCTTCTGGGAACATGAAGGACGATATATTCACATGTGTCCCATCTCAGACAAGCAGAATTGAATCTTTCTTTGCCTCCCCTCCCTCCCCCCCCCCCCCAAAAAAAAAGAAAAAAAGAAAAAAGAAAATGGACAAATAAATAAATTAAATACTGAGGGAATGTAATTTTAAGGGGCTCTAAAGAAATAGTTTAAACAGAAGGAGTACAAGTTGAGATTGTAGAAAAGTACAAAATAAAATTATGTACTGGTATCCAATGGTCACAGCATTATGAATCATTTTGTCTATTTTCTCCCAGTTCTTATTATTCTGCTGCTTTCAAGTTATGTCACTGTGATTTTGCAAACAATTTTCTCAGGACCCTTATTGTTGATTTATAGGCCTATGCACTGAGGACGGACTGATTGTGCTACAACCAGGGAGGTGTGAGAGTCTCTCTCACACCTCCCTGCTACAACACACATTTCTCATAGACACCTGCCCGAGTATACTTGGGACTCGTCCTAACCCTCTTATGAAGTGATCAAATTTAAAAAAAATTCAAATAATACAATGTGCTAAACAGTACACCCAAAATGAGGCAAGGTCTATCTTAACAAGAAACTTAGGTTTCAGCTCACTATTCCACAAACATCTAAAATTCTAGTGTCACTGGTGGCATGACAGTTCAAAGCCAAGGTTATTTAGAATCATGAAGAGCCGGACCATTCTTGTGACAGTAGCAATACTTTGTGTAGCTTGACCCGTCAAGGATACACTGATTTTGCTACAACACGCATTTCCCATACACACCTGCCCTAGTATTCTCAGGACTCGTCTTCAATGGGTTAGGATCACTTTAAATATCTTTCGGGGGTTTTTTGGTTGTTTTTTTCATATCATTCAATGCTTTCTGTAATTATGTCTGACTTTGAAACAAGGGGAAATACTAACAATTGAGAACTGGGGCATTTTTGCCATGATGGATGCACAACCCCAACAACATAATGTCACACCCTTTAGAACCATGAAAACATAGGAACATTGTGAGGTAAAAGATCGTAAATTAAGCAGTAAATTACTTATTAAAGAGAGAGGGCTTGCTAATTGCAGTAATTTATTAATTATGACAACATCTGTCCCATACATCTACAGCGACGAAATGAAAGGAGACAAAATAATTGCTGCTAAATTAACATTATCTGAGGTGATAGATTGCACACGACATGAACTTCATCCGAACAAATTCCCGCAGAGAGAGCACAAAATATTCCTCCGTCACAAGAGGTTTGGTCTTGTCCAGTCACGACCTTTAATGGACAGCTCACCAAAGCCTAGGGAAAATTGTTTCTGACACAAGGCTTCCATGAACATCTTCCCAGGAATTTGGGATGACACTCAGTTACTACGACGATAAAGAAAAAAAAAATGTATATTTATTGTACGCTGCTGTTTCACAGGACAAAATTATTGAAATTTCTTGCCGGGACTTCGGCGGGAGATTTTATAGGACATGGAAGTCTACTAATTCAATGTTACAATACTTAATTATATCACTTCAGACATTTATGATTGGAGGAGAATATCTTTTCCTTTAAACGAGTGGGCGGACAACTACAGGATCATGACCCAACCCCCCCCCCCCCCCAAAAAAAAACACAAAAAAAAACTAAACAAAAAACAAACAAACAAAAGGACTGAAAGATGAACATATCCATATTACTATTAAAGAAAGTAACACATAAGACAACAAATAAACTTTAGGTTTATTAGACTGCGGAAGGATTTATAGCTCAATCAGGTCTGTATGAGAACCAGATGAAAAAGAGGGTACCACACAGAGTCGGACGCAATGACAGAAAGGTACAAGCCATCCTCCCACAAGTATGCAGGATGGATGTTCCCCTGGTCATTAGAGCCCAGATTGGTCACCCGGGAGTCTTTAAAACTATGGAAGAGACTGTATATCAAGTCTAGCTGCCACGGGCGATCACCTTTCCTCACAACCTCTCCTCGGAGATTCAACGCAGACTTCTGGCACCCAGCAGCTTCTTCAGAGGTAGAGAGATTCCAGAATGTTTGGGAGGAGGGGGTTAATACGGGCAGTTGGTAGGGGGCGTAATTAGCACCTATCCACCTCACGAAATCTCTTCCCTCCTCTCCGAGGGGGATGCCATATTTATAACCTGTATTTTAAAGGAGATCTCCGGATGATTTTCAGACTTTTACATTTGAACAACTATAAATCAGTTATATAGAGCTTCAGAATTCATAGTGATTGGGTTGAGGAATAAAGAATGTTTTCACAATTTATAACAAATTGCAATGAACAAGGATGATGACATGGCAGTCTCGTCATAAGAATGCATGAGTTGGGGCTCAAGGAAGCAGAACAAAATAAGATTGCATGCATACAGTGTACATTCTACACAGGTGAACAACTTGTTAAGCAAGTGGTATTGTAATAGAATTACACTGCTACATTTCTGAACATATGTGAGGCTCCTATGTCATGAACACTGTTCAGTGTAATTTGTTCAGAGTATTGTTTCTCTGCTCAAGGACGACAACAAATTCCACAAATCTACACATGGAGCTGTCGATTCATGCACTACATGATGAGAAATTATGACAATTGTCTGGAATGCCCCTTTAAAGATCCGGTGGCATGGAGATGCATACTGTAGAGTGGAAGGACTGGGCCGGCTCAGGAATATTCAAGAATCCCCATAACAAATTGTGTGCAGCTTTATCATCGATCATTACGCAAGTTGACACACAGCTATAGAATCCCCACTTGAGTCGACTGCTACCTATGAGCGTAAGCTTCCCCACACATATATTCGCTGACCAGTGCTATTTGTGGTTTTTGAATGTACCCCAGTAGGCAGCAAAAAAAAAAAATTGCACCATCTATAGATCTCCATTCTACCGGGATTTTAAAAAAGAAAACCTTTTTTTCGATATTGTGATACTGCCTTCCATTGTAAACTCATCTGACTTGAAACAGGACACCAAATCTATTTGTATGAAAATATTTATACATCAAATGAAATTGAAACCCTCTCATTTCTGTGACACATACATGTACTCATTAGGGTTTGGGCTACCTCTCAATTGCTGTGCATTTATTGAAAACTTTTTATTTTTGATCAGATTTGATCCAAAATATCTGACCTGCTCCATCAGCAAGGCTGTGTCTAGAAGGCTAATTCAGGTCTTACCTTCTAGGAATAAGACAGTGAGTCAAGTTGCATACCTTTCTCTACAGGATAAAAAAATCAAAGATCCAAAGCCTAGATAAATTCAAGAATCCAATCAAGTCTTCTTGGAGCAGTGGTAGTCTCACTACAAGTCTCTCAGACCCTCTCTTGTCGCCTAACATCTGATCTACACTTTCACCTCCTATACACTGCATATTAATACACACACACACACACACACACACACACACACACACACACACACAGAGTTCATTCCTCCACGGAAGGCAGCATCCACTAACAACTGGCTGGCACGAGAGTCTATAGACTGAAAATGCAACAGCTGACACAGGTTCTTACCCGGCCCACACACCATCCCAACATGATCACCAAAACATAAATGTCCGTATCATTCAGTAAATGCCTGGACAGTGTTTTCCCAATAACGAAGTTGATTGTGGCAACATAAATGTCATTTATCGGTAAACGTGGATAATTTCCCCTTGTCAATTTGGCCAATGCTTTCTACATTAATCACTTTACAGCACAATTTTTTTTTCGTCCCGCCTCTCCCGATCACTCTGTGACAAGGACGATGCTGATTAAGACTGACTGCAAAGGGGTTAATAACCGTGAGGATGTTACAGAGCTGTCTTCAAGTCAAAGAACGATTCCATACTTAACCCGTTCCCTTTCGCAATTTTTTGAGAACCTTCAATGCCCCCCAACGAGATTTTTTTTCTGTCCGTGGACAAAACACAACAGGTTACTAATCTGCCTGTGCAAAAGCAGTTGAGCAGTACGTGTTTCCCCTTTCAAAGGGTCAAGTGCATGTGCTGTCGAACAATGCAAAATATCTATTAGCCGTGAGATCTGAATAGAGCATGCGCTGGGCTTGCAAACTCTTTTGTTTTATACTATAAAAGGGCACCCGAATGGAGTCAGCAAATGTCAAAATCTAGTGAGCTCAGCTGCGATTGCTGTGTGCACCTAAATGCGAGTTTTATAGCAAAACACGTGCACTACATTGTTGGGAAAGGTAAATAAAAAAAAATACACACAGTTTTGCTGAAGAAATAAATGGATTTGATAGAAGAAAGTTTAGAAGAAAGTTTAGAATACGGGAACCTGGCATACCAGGTTCCCGTATCCTTGGTGACGAATGGGTTGAATCACATTTCTTTTGAAAAAAAAAAAAGAAATAACTCGGACAAACAGAAAGAAAAAAATTTCATCAAAGTGGGATTGTAAAAAAGGAAGAAAGTAACGGATTAATAAAATTCTGCGCATTTCGTGGCGTGAAAGTTTTTGTGCACATCATGTGGTATAAAACTAGTGCAAAAATAAAAGCAAGCTAATACATTTCCTTGTAACATGTAATAATATTTTGTCTCTTTCTTCTCTTGCAATTAAAAACACACGAGATTAAATTTCACTCAACTGAACATGAAATATTACACAAAACTTTTCCAGAACCACAGCTGCCAAGAATGTGCAATCACTCCTGAAAGCAAGACTAGCTTCATCATGATATCTCCAGCATTTTAATCAAATCCCCGTCTGAGATGGTAGGAGAGGTATTTGTCATTTTTCCCTTTCTCTGCCTTATTACAAGGTGTTAAAACAGTGCAGTGAGTATTGTCAAAACTTATCTTTCTTGGGGAAAAGAACTGGAGAAGGTAAAAATAGGAGGAAGATGAAGAGGAAGAGGAGGGAGCAAAGGAGGGAAGGAGGAAAAGGAGGAAGAGAAGGAGGAAGAGGAGGAGGAAGAGGAGGAGGAGGGAAGTGTGATTACACATACTGGAGCGATTAAAGAAAAAAATTATGAGGAAGTATGTTCCATGTTACAGTTAAATTTCGATGAATAAGCAAACAAAATGGAGAAAATTGAATAAAATGTTTAAAAACAACTTATGGAACTTTTAAAGTTTTGACATGTGTACAGAGTTGTGATACCAAGTATTGCATTGGTTTAATAGCAATGGTTGTTAAGCCATGGTATATTTATACTTCCTAAATTACTGAAAAAAAAGTTTTTCAAGGCCACGATACAGTTACCTTGTATAGTTTGCATCTACCTGATTGTGACCACTATCAAAAGTCAAATTCAAAACTCCATACCTCTCTTATTCTTTGTCACATTTTGATGAAATATTTACTGGTTTGTTTGTTTGAGTTTCCACTTCTTATCGTAATTAACCTCAATAAAGTAGACTTTTGCCTTTAGGCACATTAATGTCTCCAAAAAGGTGTCAGACAGCCGCACAGGGAACAGACACCTATTAAGTGAAGCTGAAGGAGACTGCAAATCTGATACTCTTAATTCAGCAATATCACAGCTTTTCCATTCAAAATTATAATCACAGCTGCCAAATATTATTCAAAAAGAAAACAAATTAGTCATTTCCCACTTCTGGGTTGGGGGCTCCCGCCTAATGATTTATGAGGAGGAGAAAAAGACAAGGAAGTTGGAAGAAAACGGACGATTTCAAGTATCGCGTCACGGACGGGGAGGCGTCTCGAGAACTCTCCTGTTTCCGACCTGGGGCTAATTCCTCCCGTCTATGGCGTTAATGGCACCGTTCAAGTATTCCAGTCAACTCTCGCCTCATTAAATAATCAACATGACCACATTTTGATTCATGACGCGCCATACCCACAGGGATTTGAATCATTTTTCTCTCTATGGGCGACTGGAAGAGAAGCTGAAGAGGAGGAATAATGGAAGTCGTGTACGTACGTTCTCTCGCAAAAGTGGGTGCCGCATCGATCTTAATTCATTACCGCGGCATGACCCGCATTGAATGACAAGATCGTGAATGGAAGACATTCCCTATGAAATTGGTATTACATGCAAATTTAAGGGCATTTATCTTTATAAACTTGTGTCGGCTCAGTGATAGACCCATGAAGGGCGTGGGTGTCTGCAGAATGATGAAGATGTTGGCGCCTAGCAACCGCCTCCATGATCTCCTCGAGGAAACAAGTAACGTTTTAAAGACAGAGAGGCCTTTCTTGTCCTTCCCCTCACCACCACCACTAACACCATCACTGCACTTCCCAGGTGCACATGCAACACGGAATTGACCGAAGATCGTTCGAAGTAATGGCCTCGCTAATGAGGCGGGGAAGATTAAGTTTTCTTCGACCCGCCAAGACTGATGTACGGATGAAATAAAGTGCAAGGATGGTGTCGGCGGCACCTGTGGTGGAAACGAAACACGAATGCTAAACAACAAGAGAGGGAGAAAAAAAAGTAGGAGGGTGGGGACGGTAGAACCAACAACTTTGCCTTCACATTCAATGATCTTCAATCTTGTTTGTAACTCATGAGCAGAATCAACTTTCCGAGCCAGTTAAGTTTGACGGACTTTGCGGCGTATCGTATCCCATGCTCTCTTCCCCGGCAACCTAATAAGCTCGGAAAATTAGCGATCATATTCCAGATTAAAAAGCACGATGGTCTTTCAATCATGAAATAAGTTGGATCTCACAAAAAAAATAAAAGATCCTCTCCAAAGTTACAACCCCGCCATGCCTCCAGAAAGATAACCCAACAGTTCACTGCTCTGCGTAGTTCCCACAATAATCTTTACACTTCACCTGGCTGTGTATACTCTCATAAAATTGGGTCTCTGTTGATTCAGAAATATCATCTTAAAGTGAATCTTTTTTTTATGCAATATTTGGGCAATGACACGAAGTCACTAGGATTGACATAGATAATGTTCTCTCTCTTTTCTTTTCCTTCACAATACGGTCCAAAACAATAAGATGCAACAACTCACTACAGCTCTTAAAGGACAAGTTCACCTTCATAAACATAAGGATTGAGAGAATGCAGCAATATTAGTAGAACACATCAGTGAAAGTTTGAGGAAAATTGGACAATCGATGCAAAAGTTATGAATTTTTAACATTTTTGTGTTGGAACCGCTGGATGAGGAGACTACTACAGCTTGTGAGTCATATGCGTACAACAGTATAAAGAAAATGTAAAGAAAATTCGACATATTTTCACTTTTTTTCGCATAATAAAAGAGCACTTGACTTGCCTCTTTCTAAAGGCAGGGGGAATAATATTACCCATAACATTTGTCGGTAACGAGTCAGGGGAATGTGTACTTTTTTCAAAAGATGAAATTTTGTGAAATTCTCTTTATATTTTCCTTACATTGTTGTACGCATGTGACATCTAAGTTATTCACACACTGCAGTAGTCTTCTCATCCAGCGGTTACTGCACAAAAACTTCAAAAATTCATAACTTTTGAACGGATTGTCCGATTTTCGTCAAACTTTCAATGATGTGTTCTACTAATATTGCTACATTCTCTCAATCCTTATGTTAATGAAGGTGAACTTGTCCTTTAAGAACTGTGCTGTCACAGCTGACAGCCACAATCACCCCAGAAAAAAAGAAGAAAGTTTACACAGCCACACAAAGACCATAAATTAAATACTCTTTCTCGTAACCAGCTTTGGCAATGACTGAAATACATAATGACCACAACCCTCCCAACCCGCGAGTGATGCGACGAACCAGCCCACAAATATGTGTACTTATTAGGTTCTGGTCATGTTTGACATCTCAGCCGGAAATGTCGTCCATTTGAGGGTCTTGATGGCCTTTACGCACAACACCCCTGGCGACAAATTTACATCTATACATGGTATCGGCACTACGAGAGGAACAAGGTGTGAGATTGGTACACTTCCTTGATTACTTTTGATTGGAAAAAAAAAAGTGGGGGGGGGGGGGGTTGAGGGAGTGAAGAGAGGAAGAAGAGACCAGAACGTTCTCCAAAGTTTCTTCCTGTTTAGGCTTTTGAATGCTAATCGTGTCTTCGCAATCACCTGGAGACGCAAATTGTACATCTCTCGCGTTCATGTTTACATAGTGTCCATGAATCAAATTCTGAATCCTTGTTCATCTGATATCATAAACTGCGGGGTTGACACCAACCTTTCCCTGAATGTCGCGGGGACAGCATCTATAAAAACCGGGCAGAGGACAGGTGCACTAAATGACGAGACTTTGTGACGGCAAGCGTGCCATTCACCCTGCTCTTGCATCTGATTTTAGTGAGTGCCTAAACAAATGGACACTTCCTTTGTTTGTTTGCTGAGCTATATCTGAAGCTATGACCCCATTTCGTCTTGAGGATCTATTTCTCAGTAATTGCGGAGGGGGCTTTTGCTGCTGACCAATATTGAGGCATAGAAATTACAGTGCTCTCTCGCAAGAGGCAATTTGGGGACTCTCATATTTGTATTGAAAGAGAAACAATAGTCTTGATAAGTGCTCTAGAGGAAGTCACTTTTCTCTCCAAAATAAACATGGAAATTGGGTTTTCCATTCTCTCTCCATTATGTTTGCCTACCAGTGCTCCATTCTCTCTTCTTTCTCTCTCTTTCTATCTCTTTCCTTCTATCCCTCTGCTCCTTCTATCTGTTTTACTATCTCCCCTCTCCCTTCTTTCTTTCTGCCCCTTAAAGGGACGGTCAAGTATTGGTGGAGATGAGAATTGGGCTTATAACTTTTTGCGAGATACCAAGAAAACACTTTTGAAATAGTACAGAGCATACCATTTTAAGAGGAATTCAAAGTTTATTTGATGAAAATCGGGTTTGGAATGACTGAAACATCTCTTTCTATCTCTTTCCTTCTATCCCTCTGCTCCTTCTATCTGTTTTACTATCTCCCCTCTCCCTTCTTTCTTTCTGCCCCTTAAAGGGACGGTCAAGTATTGGTGGAGATGAGAATTGGGCTTATAACTTTTTGCGAGATACCAAGAAAACACTTTTGAAATAGTACAGAGCATACCATTTTAAGAGGAATTCAAAGTTTATTTGATGAAAATCGGGTTTGGAATGACTGAAACATCCAAAAACAAAGCAAAACAAAGCGATCGTAATAAAAGGTGGGTCCCACACTTTATTAGAATCGCTCTGTTTTGGATATCTCAGCCATTTCAAAACCAATTTTTTTTATCAAATAAACGTTGAATTCCTCATGGAATTACATGTTCTTTCATATTTCATAATAGGTTTCTCATTACCTCACCAAAAAATGTTAGAAACCGAAAATTAGGTCTAAACCAAAACTATACCATCCCTTTAATCTTCTTTCCCTTGGCCCCTCCCCCTCCTCCTGCTATCTCTTGCCCCATTTTCTCTCCTTCTCTTCCCTCCCTCTTATATCTTTCACTTTCTGTATCTTTCTTCCCTTCTATCTCTCACCTTCTCTCTCCCTCTCCCACCTGTATCTCCTTGTTCCTCTCTCTTATATCTCTGTCATCTTTTCTGAAAGCTCTTTCCTCATGACATTTATAACCCCTGTTGATTTTTTTTTTCCACATGGGTAGGGGAGGGGATGGAAGGACTTTAATTTTGAAATAGCTAAATTGGAAAGTTTAGTCTGTCTAGTTAATTCTTTTTGCTTAGTCTGTGTTTTTTTTTGTAACATGTGGAAATTAAAAAATAAACATACAGATTATATAACAACAAGATTCAAGATTCAAGATTCAAACAGCGTCAGTTTGAAAAAGTAAGGTTATCATCTGTGCAAGGAAACATAGTAAGCACTTATCAAACTCTTTCATAAATGTGCATCATTAATGTACAAGGCAAACAGGTGAAAAGAGATGAAATTTGACTAAAGATGAAAATAGCTTGTGAGCTTTAGCTGTAAAGGTGTCACAGGTTGCAGGTAACCTGTAGAGCATTTTCCCCCTTTATTCTCCAGGTTGTGTCCTGTAAACTTCTTGGTTCCTCCTGTTGCTCTCCCTCTCCAATATCCTTACCTCCCCCTCTACCCCTTAATTTGCTCGGGAAACAAAAATGGCAGAGAGGTACGCAAACAGAACGCAAGCCGCCCTGAAACCGTATCATGATCTGCGCTTAATGTTGGCGGGGTATCGCTTTCATCCCGTGTTCCCTGAAGACAGGCGGACGGGCGGAGGGGTTCAAGAAAAGATGGGGGGGGGGAATGCACATCGTCCCAGGGTCTTGCCGAGGCCCCTTCTAACATCATCATCACCATCATCATCGGGTGGTATCCAATGACCACCGCATGACCTCTCCAGGAATGCATGTATATTCAGACGAGGGAAAGGGTGACTTGATTTTCGTGGGACTAGAGACGGATCAGGTGTCCCATGACGACAAGAGGGCTTTGGAACCTCTTCTCAGTCTTATACTTGCCCCCCCCCCCAAAAAAAAAGATCGAAAAAAAGAGAGCCAAAGATGACAGAATCAAAAGATGCTCGCCACCAGAGACACTTAGAGGACATACAGTTGTGTACCATAAAGCAAAAACATTACCTAACTTAATTAATGACATTGGATATTAAGTGCTCACCATAATTATAATAAGGTCTTCTTTATCCAAGGTAGCCTCTTCAGTGTTGCCATTGCTCTACCAGAGGGCCCTGCCATTATTATAACCCCAGCGTTGCCAGGTACCCATCTATACACCTGGGTAGAGAGGGACATGGTGGGTAAATACATCTTGTCCAAGGACATAAGCACTGGGTGGGAATCGAAGTTGGGTCCTCCGATTGGGAGTCGGGAGTCTTATCCACTACATGCTACAGCGCTCCCAAGAAAAAGAAGAGAACTCTTCATCAAACTAAGCACCCTAAGGACAGTGTTTGCCTCCAACTCTTTCAAATATGCCCATAACTTGATGGGATGAAAAGTATAATCTCACTAATGTTAGGTATTTGAGTAAAACTTGGCTTTCAAAATCATCATCTGGTTTTTGTAGTCATAGAAAGAACTCTATTGCTTAAGATTATCTTTGTATTGATAGATAAGAATATGAATACGGACAGAGAGAGACAAAATTTAAATCCAAAAGGCACTACATTTTTTGGTGCTTAAAGAAAATGAAGTCACTGATGTGAGTTGACCTGTTAATCATAAACAGCAACCAAAAAGGTGCAAGCACATAGTCCAGCTTTCACAGGAAAGAAAAGAACTATCAACACAACAAGCAGAAGTAAGAAAGCTTATAAAGGGTGAAATTATGTAGATATGCAAAACTTTCAGAATACGTAATAGCATCTGCTCTACTCCAAAGAGGATATGGTGCCCTTTGGAACTGGGCACTTCAAAAGCCCTCCCCAGAGATGGCTCTTTTAATTAACTATGGCAGTCTAAAGTCTCCTCTTTTCTACATCCTTCTCCTCCTCCTCTTCCATCTCCTCCTCTTTCTCCTTCTCCCCTCATCTTCCTCTTCCACTTCCTCCTCCTCCCCCTCCTCTTCTTCATCCCCCTCCTCCTCCTCCTCTTCTTCGTCCCCCTCCTCTTCCTCCTCCTCCTCCTTCTCCTCCTCCTTCCTATCTGGCCCCTCCTCCAAAACTGTTTCATCTCACATCTCTCGTGTGACTCTGCGTCATCCGACATCGATACGGAGACCGATGAAGTTTCTCCCCGGGCCTCGACAGCTCGTCTGGTATTCCGGCAAGCTCGACTCTCACAAACTGATCCCCTTACGGTACTCGGCCAAAGTTTTCAAACATCACGCCAGATTTTTGGGCAAATCTGACTCAACACGTCTCACATGAACCTTCTCATGACCACAGCATCTCTACAGAGCAAATCTGACAGCAGAAATATGATGATGTCAACTGTATCAGTGCTCGATGACTCTGGGGCTCATCAGGATCAAACTTGTAACATATTTAAGTGGTATAAACCATAATTCTTCCATTTCTGATACAGCGCTGAATAAAGCTATGGATGAACTGTGGTTTGGCATGGACTGCTAAAATATTTCCAAATTAAAACAGTGACAATCTCTACATGAATGGATTTAGATACATCCTCAATACTTGATTTCTCCCACAGATGGGAGTGGTAGAATTTAAAAACCAAGTCAGCTACGCTATAACAGCATGGTGACAATTAATCACAGATATCTCAATAGTGATGAATTGATTTCAAAACCTTTGTCTGCTGGAGTATCTCCTTCATCCATTTCAACATCATCAGTCAGCAATATATTCAAGAATCTTGTAAATCTAATATTAGGCAACCATGATGTTGAACACTGCCTTTGATAAGAATGTCCCATGGGGGGATTCACCAGTTCAGCCATTTTTTTAAAAACAAGATATAAGATGTCATTTTAACTTTTTTATACAAAGATAGAGCCAGCGTCCTAATAGAAAAAAAAAATGGCTACTTTCCCACGTAATAAGCAATTTTAAACTTGAAATTCAATTGTGATGAAAGATACATAACAAAATCAACAAAGATGTAATCAATTCCCAAATGAGGTAATCAAACTTGCTCTTATAAAGAATTGAACATGACAAGACAATCCAAATTTCAGCCATCTGAGTCGTAGCAAACTTTAGCCAGACATGGCTGTCCTCCGGAGAGATGCAGTTTGTACCAGTGGTCTCTATTATGAAGCTTTTAATTCTCCTTCTCCCTCTCCTCTCTAATTCCTACTTCTA
Source organism: Diadema antillarum (assembly GCF_040938485.1). Taxonomy (NCBI): domain Eukaryota; kingdom Metazoa; phylum Echinodermata; class Echinoidea; order Diadematoida; family Diadematidae; genus Diadema; species Diadema antillarum. The sequence goes on from NW_027271101.1 coordinate 1,444,180, forward strand.
TATGGATATATCTCTTTCTTCTTCTTCTCGCATTTCTCATGTGGGCTGTCCTCATTTCATTGCATTAGACTCCTATTACCGAGGTCAAAAAAATCCACCTGTAGACAATACATCGGCTCCACTGGAATGGCCCCAAGACATAAAAACAACTTGACATTTTCTCTTCTTGCCCACCGCTTTTTATTCCATCTCCATCTCCCCCCCCCCCCCCCCCCCCATCCACTACCCTTTCGATGATAACATGATTCCGCAGCTCCCCGCAAATGTCCATAATTTGCTCTTTCCTCAAAAACAAGCATCCCAAGCGATCATTAGGCATGTGTGCGGAGAGGAACGTTGCCGGCCGAACAACAATCAAATTATGTCGCCGCTCTGAGACAGGTAAATCACATTACGGCTTGATATTTGTCTTGCATTGCTCTTTGAGATATGATGACGATTACGATGACAATGATGATGATGACGATAACGATGTAGATGATGATGATGCTGATGGTGATGATGGAGATGATAATGATGATGATCAAGAATGATACTGATGATGATGATTTGTGATGATGATGATGATGATGATGATGATGATGATGATAGTGAGAGGATTAATGACTATGATGATGGTGATGGTGATGATGATTGTCATCATGATGCTGATGATCAAAAATTATGCTGATGATGATGATTATTTTTGATGACAATAATGCTGATGGTGACATTGATGGTGACAATGAGATGATGAAAACTATGGTGATTGTGATGATGATGATGATGATGATGTTGATGATGATGATGATGATGATGTTGATGATGATGGTGATGATGATGATGGTGGTGGTGGTAATGATGATGATCAAGAATAATGCTGCTGATGATGGTGATGATGATGTTGATGATGATGAAGATGTTGATGGGGATGATGATGATGATGATGATGATGATGATGGACAAGGTGATGATCATTATGTAGAATATGATGTTGAATGATGATGATGGTAATGGTGATGGTGATGGTGATGATGACACTGATAATGATTATGATGGTGCTGATGATGGTGGTGGTGGTGGAAATGATGATGGTGATAATGATGACAATGCGATGGATATAGTGATGATCATTATGTAGATTATGATGATGAATATGGTGATGGTAATGATAACGATGGCAGTGATAATGATTATATGGTGCTGATGATGATAATGGTGGTGGTGGTAATCGATGATGGTTAATGATAATGGCCATGACAACAATGACCTATGGCAACTGATATCTCTGTGTTATGTACAGACATGCTACTCTGTTGAAATGAAAGAATATTCCTCTTTCCCATAAACACCATACTTTCATCTTGCCGTGAACAGGATATTGGGCAATATATAATTTCAAAATAAACTCCAGAGCAGCTGCGTGAGTTCCCAGGCAAACTAGAAGGGGAAAAAAACAACAACTCAGAATTCCCTCAGACACTGAAGTAATACAACTCTATCATGAAAGGGTTATGACAGACATGGTAAGAATTTAATCCTCCACACATATGGCTGGCCCTCTACATCTGAACCACTGAAACCCTGGTGATGATACAGTATCAACAGTTTGGGGTGGGATTCGAGTCAGGGTAAAGACGGGGTTGGAGTCAGTGGTGGTAGGGGGTGGGTGGGAACAGCAGGTGCGGGTGGGGGGGATGACTGGCTCCAAAAATAGCCGAAATAGAAAATGAAAGTGGACACAAAGTGGATTTAAGTTCATTCACATCATCCTCCCACCACTACTTTGATGATATCGGGGCAGGGAGGAAAGTCGGCAACATTCACCGCAAAAGCATTTGCTGGGCATTTCAGCATTTCAGCAGAGAATGATGAAAGTGCTGGCATGTTCAACTTGGGCCTCTCTTGTGGGAGATTTGTGGTAGTGAGGATAAAAGACTTCATAAAGAAGGTCTCAAATTCAAATTCATCGGACAAATTTTCTGAAGAAGATTATTGCCCATAATGTCCATTTCCATCCAAGTGTCAAAATGAGAGGTCTTCTTATTATCAGTCATCTTCTTACTGCTACTACTACTACTACATTGTACTACCACTAATACTACCTCATTATTATTATTACTTCCATTATCATTATTATTATTATTATTATTGTTATTATCATTATTATTATTATTACTATTATTATTATTATTATTATTATTATTATTATTATTATCATTATTACTACTATTATTGTCATTATTAATCTTTGTCATCTTCTTCCTCTCCCTCTCCTTCCAAATGCAAGTAGAGAGGTAGATGCATCTTCCAAAGGAAGGTAAAAAGACTAAAAAAACAAAAGGAAGATGTATGACTGATTTCTAAATGCTGAAACAAATGCCTGAAGAATTTGACCTGGTACACTTGTCCAGGCTGTATTTGCGGCTTGAGAGTCGGTGCAAAACAACGGTGGCAAGATGCTAAATCTGCAACAGGTTATAGCCGGTCCGTCCCCGAATACTCTGCGGATAATCACAGATTCAAGCATCACCTTTCCCTCCTCCCCCCCCCCCCCTTTCTCTACCCATCTGAAGAAAATGGAGGTCAATCTCATATCCCATCTCCCACAAAGGAAGTTCCGAGAATTTCAAGTGAGATGAAATATGAATAAAGATGGAAGGGATGAGTCCGGGTACAGCTGGTGTCTCAAGAGATCACAAGGGACATATAGAGGAGCCACCTAGCCCATATCCACCTCCCCCATTACCCCCCCCCCCCCTTCCATCTCCTATTTTCTGCCGACCCACGGATCAATATTCGCGGGAAATGTGCCGGAAATGAAAATGTGCCAGCCATATGAGAGAAATGAGGGAGGACCGATCGGACTCCGCGGAGGTGCTGGCGGAGGAGGGTGATTGCAGCGCCGTTATTTGAAGTCACGGAGAGGGGTGAAACTCTGGGGGAGCCATCTATAGATGATGTTCGGGATCAGGTATGAGATGAAGATGCTAGCCATCACAAAGATGGAGCTGGCAAGCCCGCATCACGGTCAGATGTTTTTAGATAGAGCTGCCACTCGCGGCTTTTGCTCAGAGAAATCGAGATCCTCTGCAAATTTGGTTTCCAGTTTCTCGTAATGCTAAACGTGTTGGGAATGACACACTCTGACCACAATATTGCAGCGAAGTTTGCTATGAGGGATCAGATTTAAAATGAGATAAGCTTGCTGCGTGAGTCATACTTCCAACAGCCGACGATGAGCACTGTCCTTTGGAAGACGGTAAACTTGAAAACACTTCCCCGAAAGTGAAGGCTTATGTGTCTAACCAAATCAAACTTTACCCATATCTGTTGATGCGACATGTGATACTGTAAAACGAGGAATTTTCACGTGCATTTTAATTTTCCGAATTTCGTGAGCGCCAAGATTCGCGAAATTAAAATGCACGCGAAAGTTCTTGTCTACACTACACGTGTATCTGCATTGAATGCCAGTGGCAGTTCGCGAAAATTTCATGCCGCAAAAAAGGCCGTCGGCTCCAATTCGCGAAAAATTCATGCCGCGAATATATCATGTTTTACAGTCAATGCCAAGACCACACGGTCCGTAGACTTTATCATTTTTTTTTTCTAATTGCATAAATTTTACACTTTGCTAAAAAATCAATGTGCCATAATTGCTGGAGAGGGAGGCTACAACAATATATGATATCAATGTAATGGGGTGGGGGAGGGGGGGGGGATGGGGAAGCAAATATCCAATTTGAGAGAATTGCACATAATTTTTCTTTTCTTTTCTTTAGCACAGTGAAATGGCACCTGACTCTATACCAGCTTCAGCAAGCAGGGGGAACCATATCACCCTAATTAAAATCCCCATGAGCTTGTGGAATGTGTACTTTGCATAAAAATTGCAAATTTGTCAAATTCTCTTGAATTTTCTATACAACATATATCGCTCCACACCTGAGACAACACAAACTATTGCAGTTTTTCTATATCCAGCAGATGGCTGCAAAATGGTCATGGATTTAATAAAATCTGTACAAATTCAAAACTTTTCAACTGAATGTCTGATTATTATCAAACTTCAGAGATATGTTCTTCTAACTTTTTTTTTGTGCATAATTACTGAAGTCATATGTATATGACTGTTACAAGCTACTGAAATCCTTGCATCTGATTGGCTGAGAGCAAACTAGTCAGACAACTTTTTCAGACGAAATGCTTCATGAAATGCCCCCCAGATGTCTGGAGTGAAAAACCTTTCAAATGTACCAACCCCTAGCACAAAGGGCCGAGTTCCTAATCCATCCAGTTCAGGAAAGGGAAGAGGGGATTGGTATATTGTGGGCTAAGCACTAGTGGTGGCAGTGGGCATAGCAAATCTTTTTCGGAGGGTCGGGGTCAAGAGGAATGAAAGTATTGTGGATGAGGTAGTTAGACAGTTGCCATGGCAACTACACAGAGATGGTGACATGATTGAAGAGAAGGGAAAAATGCAATCTGGGAGGCCAAATCCTTGTCTTGTCTTCAGCGCAAAAATCAGCAGCTCATTCATTACGATGTCTAAAGTCCATGCATTAAAAGAAAAAGGGGGAAAAATGGGGGGGGGGTGGACTTAAAGGCACGGTTACACATTTTCAGTTGAAGATGCATTAGTCATCAGAGGTTAAGTACCATTATGAAGGAGAAGATAATATAACCTGTATAACTGTAAGTCAGGTCAATACGAGTAAACCGATCAGAATGTTTGCACACCGCCCATCAAAATTGCTCTTGAAGTGATATTCTGTCTATTCCCTTGTTGATTTGTGATATCTATTCCATATCATTTAGAGAGGAAAGCAGAAGTTTGATTTTTCTCTCTATATATAATTTTTCAGCATGTTTCTGGCAGTTCCTAATGCTACATCTGAGACTTAAAGAGTAAATCCACCCCAAACTAAATAAACTCCGAAAGAGAAAAGACAAATTCCTACAGAACATTCCAAAAATGACAAAAATCGGATAAGAAATACGGAAGATATGACATTTGGAAATTTCACATTTTTACGGAAAATATTTCTCGACCAGCCATTATGAATATTCAAATGAGCGAGTTGATAATGTCATGCCTAAAAACTTTTCATGTATATCATATATGAAATTTGAGGAAAAAAATGCTATGTTTAGCTAATACCAGTGAAACTATATTCCCATATAAAAATGTAATAGAGGTAACATTTCTTCTTTTTTATTTTGAGTAGTTTTAAAGACAAGTTTTTTATTCATACAGCTGAAATATGAGATTTTTGTCATTTCTGTATACAATATGAAATGAATAAGAGATTGTGAGAGCATGACAGCATCAACATGCTGATTTGAATACTCATAACAGCTTGTTTTCATAAAAATATTGACATTTCAGTATGTCATAACTTCCTCATTCCATATCCCATTTCATTAATTTTTGAACAGTTCTGCAGGGAATTTTTTTCTCTCTCTTTCGTATGGAATTGAAAAAAAAAATTGGAGAGTATTTCTTCTTTACATGTAACTCTTCACACAGCCACCATCTCGAAATGTCATTGATTCTGTGTAAGAGCAAGAGGCCCATGGGAATGATGACAAGGGGTTACAGATTTGACGGATCACCAATAGTCTACTGTTTCCATTCCCGTCTGTGCTGAGCGTCGCCAATAAAGCTCTGCATCGCGGATTCCACGGGATACGGCTCGGGTAGATCCCTCCAGCCGAGGAACGAAACAAGGCTGGCACGCAGAAATCAAGCCCGAGGAATGTGCAATCTTAGTCCCACTCCTGCTACTTTGCGTGAGCTGTAATGAGGTATACTTGTAACAGTTGGGCCCCCACGGATCGTGCTACTGGACTGCTGGAGAGCCATTACAAATCCTACAGCACACACAAGAGAGACACGACTGTCATCACCAATGCTGATGACAAATCTCACTCTGAGATCCCTACACCTCTTTCCCCCACCCCCCCCCCCCCCCCCTCCCAGGTCTGAGGACAATGTAGCCTGACCTGTATCATACGCCACTTTCATTGGGCTTGAAAACTCGCAACATTAGAGACCTCATGAAGTTACAGCAAAAGTTGACTAGCAACAGTACCTAAATTCACCAGAAACTCTGCACAAAAACCTTCAAGTCAGAATGCAAAGCTTGCATTCAACCTTGCAAAGTGTTAGGTAATGATTGAGAATGCACACAGCAAGAAGAAAAAAAAGTTTGAAATTTACTCACGTGGCTTTTAGATCTGTTCCTCCTGTGGCGGATGACGAACCAGCATACTGGTACATGCACAATTCTTCTAGAAACGTGGCAATTTCTCATCAGAACTACTGTCGCAAGTTTTTAAAGTCAATGACAACACACAGTGTAAAACACTGCAAGTTTCCACGTCGCAAGTTTTTTTGTAATGAGAATGCTTCTCTGGACACCGGTGATAAACCTCATGACATGATGGCTCAAGATTTTTGATCTTTTACTATTCGAAGTTGTTTTTCATTCAGAAATGATATATAAAGTAAATGCCTTAATTGTCAGTTATTGATTTATATAGCATCTATTTTTTCTTTTCTTTTGTTTAGAAAGGAATGGGAGGTGAGCCTAGAGGTTGTATGACTTCAAAGCTCTTATTCTTTACAGAGCTTGCCAACCAGCCAATGACAAAACAGTTATGGGGGTAGGGGTACGTCACGTTACAGAAATATGAAGTTCAATGAAGCCTTAAATAGCAACTTTGTTCAAGGGGAACCCTACCTCAAGATGGCAATGAAGTGGCCTTCGATTCAATGACCATACTCTCCGTTGCAAGGTAACTTGAGAATACTTTTGGGTGTGTTGAGAAAGAGAGAGGAAATATTAGAATAAAAGTGGGGTAAGAAAGGATATTCACTGCCACTCCAATAGGCAATTTGAACTGAAACCTGATGCACCTGTATGGACATGGAGTACCGCCACTAGATGAAACTTGCAGGGTGTTCAGACGCAACAAATTTATACTAGAACAGTATAGCTATACCAAAACAGTATAGCTATACAATGAATTTAAATGTCTGAACGCTGACTGATGAAATGACGTATAACGAAACGACGGTCAGAGCATCGTTTCAAACTAGAACTCAATACCAAATCAGCATTCCTTGGACGTCTGAACGTATGGCGACCATAGAATGTCATTATAGGGCGGGGCTTAGTGGGAGCGCGCACGAAAGGTGACCCCAGAGCTGTCACTCATGACCGTAACAGCATGCACAGTGGGAAACTCCACATCTATACAATGTTTTCCCGAACGGTCAAGATTAGCGTCGGAACGGTCTGTCAGCTATACGATGATTCCTTATACGTCGTTTTTTTATCGAGTTCTGGTATAAACTGGCTTGCGTCTGAACAGGGGGTTGGTAGTAGTTGCAAGCGCAGGTGGGGGGAAAAGGCTGGGGGTGGGGAAACATGATAACAACCCACACACATTGAGGGTCATCTATGATATCTGGTGCAAATATCACAGATATAGGCCTATATCATATCTAATGCTGTCTTTGCAATGTCATATCGAATTATCGACAAAACATGTATGTATGGACAATCAGTATTTTCAGAGGATATTTATTCATAGGAGAAGCTAATATCTATACCTGCTACAGGCAGTAACAAATTAGCAGTTGATCAGTTATGATTATTGATTTTTTTTTCTTTTAATAGGAGCATAACTATCATCGTCAAACTTTCACAAGTTTGTTAAATAGGGCCTATATCATGTACTTTTATTGATAAGTCACCTTTTTCTCCACTCCTTATTTTAAATCACATTTTTCCCCATGAGACACAGACTGTCGAAAGATAATACAAAACAGCTTTAATAAAAACACAAAAACAAAAACAGAAAGACCATCAAAAAAAACTAAATAGAAGGTTCAAGTAACAACTCTGTTTCCAGGCCATTGTAACCCCTACTACTAAGGCCCCAGTCTCTCTTGCTTTGCTCTCTTTTCTATGTTTTTCATGTAAGGGCTTTTTCCCCTCAATCTTGTACATTGCACTATGTAGGATTGTGCCCTCTCTGCTTGCATACTCTTCAAAGAATAATCACAGAGAGATTGTTGTAACACTTTGATATGTGATGGGCATATGAAATGGGGCAGAATCATAAATTTTCAAAAGACAAAAAAAAAATCTTAACAAAATAACACAGGCTCACACATAAGAGGGAGGAAACAATATTACAATAGCAGGATTGAATAGATAGGCCTACATGGTTCATTTAGGCAGCTTCTGAACTTCAAAACTGTTCTTCAAAATTGGCTGAAATGTCTTGATTTAAAATCCCCAAGATGCTCCAGTTGACAAAAATGAGCTAAATACTCCCTGGATAGAACCCCCCCTTTTTTTTCTCCTCCCCTCAAATTTTTCCCCAATGTTAGATCTCACCTGTCAGGGACTGTTAGCCCCGGTAGCTATCACAGCCCCCACAAATATCTCATCGCGCAACCTAAACACGTCTGTACATATCCCCGATTCTAAACAAACCATCGGCCACCCTATGTGCTAGAATCAGAAAGAGGGGGAAAGAAGGGAGGGGGGGGGGGGTCCTCTCCTCAACTAGAGGACCTTTAGGAGTAGCAGGGTCACGTGTACTTACAAGAAAAGAACATTCCTGCCCAGTTTCGCTCCTTCTGTGTCTTTGCCACATATCATCCCGTCTCGTTTTCTCTCCGTGCACAAGATTGAAAGGGATGTTGCCCACATGAAAATCCCTTTGCAAACTTGCGTATCGAGTTTCTCCGACTTTACCACTGGGAAGGCATCCGTCTCATGCATGACAAGCGAGGGGGTAAACTTGTATCATATATGTCATGATGGTATAACGCCTTCGGGGGAGTATCTGGCGGTACACAAGAAACATTTGTAGTTGCTTCTCCAAAGAGAGCTCACGGCCGCGACAAACTGCCTGAATTTATTGTCGGCATATTCCATCTTTACTGTCTGATGAGAATAAAAGTGATGTGCAACATGAGACAATAATATGGATCACTGTGAACTACCGAATATCACAATGGTTCATCAGACACACACAAAAGTGTGCGCCTGAAGTATCAGACTATAAACTCGGCATCATGGGATGGGGGCAATATACAACAATATTCCTCTTTGAAGCCTAATACTATAATTTTGCATTATCTGCATGTACTATGCTCTATCTGCAATCTATTCATGCAATGGTAGTAAAAAACAAAAACAAAAAAACAAAAAAACAATGCAGTTGAAATTACAATCTTTCCAAAGAAGTAAAAAGGGTATCTCCATAGCTATGAAAAGATTGAACGAAAAAAAAAAATAAATGTGTGTGTGTAATATATGTGGGACTATTGATTTTTCAAAACCCTGAATTTATTGATTCTAGTGTAACACAGACTTTTCTTGAACAGCATGTACATCACTACTGAGCAGACTTTTGTGAATATCTAATATACATTTTACTTTTTATTTGTCTCAGTCATGTTCTGTTCTCTTTCGCATTTTGACTTCAGCTCTAAAAGGAATAAATTGTGATTCTAAATTTATACCAAAAACTGTCACATACAAATACATACACCTGCATAAGCAGAATTTACTCTTTTTAGAACACTCGACTCGCACTGAACGAAAAAAATGCATGAATTGTGAGGGGTGAAAGGTATTTTTATCGGTATCACCTATTAAAAAGTCACGAGCAAACGTCATACAGACAACAAAACAGAGAAGAAACCCCCGTCTGAGTTATCATTTTATCATTTCTTGTCATTTCTTGCCATGATTTATGCTCAAAATTGGCAAGAAAATCACGCACCCGGCTTCGCCCCAATGAAAACATGACCTTAAGTAACTTGCAGGGAAGAAAACAGAAAAGGCAGGGGGTGGATGGGGGGGGGGGGGGGTTGCGAAATGCTGCCTCCTAAAAATAGTTCTGCAAAGCCAACAAACCGGCTTTCCGCATGTAATATTAGATTAGCCACTTTGACAAGGGGAGTTCAGGAGCAGGCCGGTAATGTTATGTTCAACCATCGCTGACATAAGATGCAGACGCATTTCGCAGCTGCATTCGACCGACTATACACGCACAATGACGAGGGTCCGCCCAACCAGAGAAACGAGGATTAATGTCTACATCTGCACTTGGGGAAATCTAGCAGGAAAAGGCGTGAATTAGTTTCACCTCCTGGTGGAACACTATTACATATTTTCGGTCCATCTCTGCCTTCAGTTACAACTTCTCTTCTTGATAGTATTGGCTCCAATAAGAAAAAAAAGATTCCACTCTTGTTTTCCCTTCTAGACAACCTTGTTCCAAGTCACTCATGTAATGAACTCATTTACTGAATTTAAAGATAATATAAAGTTTTGGTACCTCAAGAGTTTCCCTGAGTTTCCTTGTCTTAGTTTGTGTTTCAGGTTAAAGTACCTTTCATATAACTAACACTGTGAGAATTACTTGCCCCAAAGTGCTCTCTTGTCTTAGTAATCATGCAATAATGGTTTCGTACCAGAGCAGAGCCGGCTCTGAAAAATTCGAACGAGCCGTTAGTTTGACTCGAGGCGGTACCGCGAGAATCAATATACACGCATTGTACGAAACCATTATTGCATGATTACTAAGACATGAGAGCACTTTGGGGCAAGTAAGTCTCACAGTGTTAGTTATATGAAGGGTACTTTAACCTGAAACACAAACTAAGACAACTCAAGGAAACTCAGGGAAACTTTTGAGGTACCAAAACTTTATATTATCTTTAAATCGTTTGATATATCCTCGAATTCTGTTTTCCACGATAACATTACGCTTTACGTTCAAAAGATAACACAGACTTTTGAAAAGAGAGGGAAATTGAAGAGATATTTGGATGTTAAAATGTGAAATTTTCATCAAGCATGCAACATTATGTGTGGATTCAGCGAATGTGGAAAGAATCCCCATGTTGTTTTAGCAAGGAAATACTGTAGCAATGAACGACACCTTTCATTGCATTGTGGGATATAAAATCTTGAAATCTTTGGAATGGTCACCATTGTCACTGGACAAATTGTATCCTTTTGAAAAAAAAAAAAAAAAAAAAAAAAATTGGCCTACACCACCAATTTGTGCAATTTGGAATGCATCCAAAATTATGCCAACCCCCCCCCCCCAAAAAAAAAAACATGTTAACTCTGTTTTCAATACAAAAAATGTCAACATTTGACCTGGCAAAATGCATGATTTTCCTTGCATTGAGAACGGCACTGTCGAATTTACACCTCAGGATGTAATTTATGCCCTGTCTTGAGCAGAAAAAAGGCAAAATAAGGCAGCACTTTTAAGATTCTGGCTACTTGCCATCCACGGACTGCACCTGCTGGCTTGTGCTGAATATACACAGGTCAAGTTTAGCTCTCCATCAACTCACCTGAGCTTGGGGTCAGTGCTCTCCACATAACAACAAACAAACCGCAGCTAATGGGACCCGATCAAGCTGTTAGTCTAGACTGGTCCAGACTCCGCCATATACACTCACCTCATCAAACTAACATCTGTGATAAGCATCATTCACACTCAATGTAGAATGTAGAATGAATAATTTGTTTTCATAGCAACTCTTTCACAAAGGGATGAAATCCATACATTCCTCGAAGAAGATGTACCAACTTCAACTCTTTGGAAGAGAAACCACAATTTAAAGTCTGCAGAGACAGACTATTCACTCTCCAGCCGATCTTCAGTTTACAGCAGAAATCTTTAGCCTCATTTTTTATATCATATACAATACTTCACCTATGGGACTGAAAAAACCACAGCCAGCCCTGCAAGTGTGATCTGACATCTGTATGACTGATAGGGCAGAAAATAGGCCCTCTTTGTATACAGTGTATAATATGATATATTATTCCATTCAAAGTGGACATAAAATAGCATGGCCAATCAGAGGCATTTGAAAAGTTAAGTGCTGCTGATGTTTGGCCTTCCCTTCAAGAGAATGAGGTCAATGAAATGATGTTGAGAATTTACAACTTTGCTCTGTTAATCCGCAGCCTTCTTACCTCAACAGTCACCATCAATCAATTGCAATATTTTACACAATCATAATTCAAGCAACTATAATATCTTTGAAATGATACCACCTCAATACCCTCAGATTGGGCAATTATTAGTGCATTTAAACCAAGTTTCTAATTATCTTTGCAGGTCACACAAATTTGAGATTTTTTTTCTCTCTCTCTTTTTGTGCTATTAAGGAAAGTGTCACAAGGCTTACCTAGAATTTGGACAATAGGGCAAAAATTTTTAAAAATAAAATCATAAGTTGTGGTTTGTTTGTTTGTTTGTTTGGTTTCTTTTTTCTTCTTTTTTTTTGGGGGGGGGGGGTTGTTTCATGACCAAACTGTGAAGAAAACTGCAGGCCTATAACTTGCTTCCCCATTTGTGTAGGTAAAAAAAAAAGGAAACATGACTATCAGTATAATGGATGATATAAGCAAACACATCTACACTGATTTGATAACATATTACACAAGGTACATTTCTTCCATCATTAGATCATGCAAACCTAATGGGCTGTAGATATTCTCATCTTCACATAGAGATTGATGGGTGATCCCTTTTCAAACATAATTTTAAGCATGATGAATGATGTAGGCAAAATACATACCTACATTGATATGATGACATATTACACAAAGTATTGTTTCCGCCATTTGATCGCCTAAACCTAATGGGCTGTAGATATTCTCATCTTCACATGCAGATTGATGGGGATCCCTTTCCAGCAGTTTAAGGAGAAAAAAACAAAAGTTTGCAAAATTGTCTTGTTCATCTATTCAGAACTGTCAAGGCCCGACAACTCGACGGTCGGGAGTTTTCAAAGTGTCTACAAAATCTGTGATTTACGTAGGAGAAAACATTACTATCTTCTTTCCTCATCACCACATCAACTGAGGGCGCTTCATATACAGAGTTCTCGTATGATTCATCTCACTTATGGTTCATAAATACAACGAGAGAGCATTCAGACACAACATCTCGTTATATAATAATCGTATGGCAGCATTCAGATCTCGTGCATTGTCATGTTTCCTGGGAAGCGCATGAATATATGTACGAGTCTCTCCGTTGAGCAGTACAAACTTTGCGCGGGCTTTGAGTTGAATCCATCTCTTAGCTTGTGAATAAGCCCCATCTACTTCATACATGTACATGACGTAAGGATACAAGAGCATTCAGACACATATTATGTCAAATGATTCATACGATGATTAAACAAATCAATGCTCAAAACATCAGTTTGATATAGACATAATATGTTCACAAAGCGTTTCAACACACAGGTTTTCCAGCACATGAAATTGTTCTGTATCCAAACGTTGTGTATTTTTATATTTATCATACAACCTCACAAGAGCTCCCTAGTCTGAAATATTGAACTGATTCAATGCAAGCATATCTCACTGTAATTCAATCCCATTTCCTACTGAAGAAGGTTAGAAACTTTATGAATTTAGGTAGACACAGGAATACAAAATAAAAAACGACAAAAACTTGCAATTGAATGTGAGTCTCCTATCGAGCGGTCTGCCGCTTTTTGTGCTCCCTTTCACATAAAATCCAATTATCAACTTCATATCATCTTTATGTGGCATTTACTATCCGCCATGCATTGAAGGCATTCAAACTCACAAAAGTAGTTTGTCCTGGTACTGGGGTAGTAAAATGTGATTGTATGCTGTGAATTTCTCCCCGATGGCTTTCGATGTTTATGGCGTCTTCCTGTCCCATTCGATAAAATGATCATTATAATGCGGGAAAATAAAGCCATCCTAGCACATAATCCAATAAAGGTTTTGTCTACCATTGGGATCGAGTAGTTATTTTAATATTGTTTGAGTTATCACATTTGATGCATAGGCCTATGTGTAGGTCAGTTGTATCACAAAACATCCTGCCATATAAAAATTTAGCAATAAAGCCTAAAATATAAAGAGATATCACCATTGTTTTTTCTCAATACACCATAATTGTGGATGTTTTCTTCTAAAAACAATAAAACAATTTTATTACATCAATTGTTCACATTTTGCATATTTAACGATACTTAACATTTATCATAATGACTAACATTTTTACATGTGGTTGTTTATATCCCTAACTCAAATTTAAGACCTATTTTGAAGCACTAAGATAGGTTTTTGTTTCATCCGCAAATGGTAAATAATGCCTGTAATTGGAAACCATACACTGTCAGAGTGGTACAAACAGAGCTGATAACATACAATGTACCACTTTAGAGACACCTGTAGTGTAACATGACGAATGGAACCCCTTCCTCTAGAAGTTACTTGTACCATAGCGATAGGTTTTAGACTTATAAAAGGACTTGTTTGCAGTTATATTTCTGAAACATGGTTAAAGAGCTAGAGTATGGGGACAACTGAAGTGGGTTTCCGTGGCGACCAATGACTGCAGACAACTCCGTATACACGACAGCTGGTGTCACACACTCCCACGGCCTGTCAATCAAAAGCATGCACAACTCAATGATCTTCCCAAGATGCATCTGTCTGAACCATTGTGAAGGAAGTAGGCCTACATGAGGTGAAGTTTAAAGCTCCACATCCACAACCAACATTCTGGAGGTCGAACTGTTCAGACTGCAAATGGGCCTACAGAATTGAGCAAACCCCCACCAGAAGTGCTTCATGATGACAAGAAGATTATGTCCGTGGAAGCAAGGTAATTTTTGTTTTCCCCCTTACAAAAATAATTTGATTGGCATATTAAAATGCATTTTTTTTTTTTTTTACATTTTGACAGTCGAGTCCACTGGAAAGTGTGAAACCCCTCATAGACTTCAGATCAGATAACAGACTTCAAACAAGTAGGACAGGCATCTATCATAGCTTCAGGCCAATGGGGTGACTTTAGCCTCCGTTGGAAGTAATAAGGTGCATCAAGAAGGTGAGATGTACACAAGGCTGAACAGGAACAGAAAGGAAAAACAGACACTGTCAGATGAGACACAGGGAGAAAGGGAAAAATATGATATTGGCAGTTTTTGCATAAGAATGCTACTTCCCATTTTAGCAGGTGGCATACATTAGTAACTATAATCTTATGACATATAATGATGATGGTGATGATGAGGATGATGATGATAATGATGATGAGGATGATGATAATGATGATGAGGATGATGATAATGACGATGATGATGATGACGATGATGATGATGATGACGATGATGACGATGATGATGATGATGATGGTGGTGGTGGTGACACAAGTGATGGTGGTAGAAGTGACGATTATTATTCAAATGATGATGATTTGTAATGATTTGGGATTATCGTGGTGATTGTTATCAAGATAGTGGTGATGATGATGGTGATGGTGATGATTTCATATCCAAACAAGATATCATCCCGTAAATAAATGCCAGAAAATTAATATCATGCCACCATTTTCTTTATCAAGGGACAAGAAAAATATAACTTTGAATATGAAGTATATTGTGGACTGAAGACCAGGAAACTTATAGCTGGAAGGGTCTTAAAATAACCAGTGAAGTAGTAAATTCATAACTTTTCAGTGCGAGGATAACCTATGTATGACAGGGAAGGGGGAGGGGGGATAGGAAATGACTGATATACAAAAATACAATTTAAGCATATTAAGGCAGAAATAGTTCATGCAGCTGCCACAGGTTAATAACCATGTTGACTCCCCATGGTTCCCTGTGTACTCACAAAAGATGACTCCTAAGAATTAAGCGCGGCTATGAGATGGGGTTCCCAGCTCAGTCATGCAGAATTATGAAAGGAATCATTCAGACTCCTGCTCACCCTAGTCCAGAAGTTATGGGCCATTCCATGGTTTTTTATCTGCCCACAGAGAGCTTTGGCTTTTATCTTTATAGGTTAATAAAATGACTTTGCTGGAGTTGGAGCCATGTATAACTGGGAGGGGGGGGGAGAGCTTTAAGATTGGCAAAAGAGCTCAATTGTAAACATGTTTACAGAGATGTGTTAATCAAGTCTTTTCTTCATATGTCCAAAAGCAGAACTAGAACCATTAACGTTTTGTCTAAATACATTTTTAAAACAACACATACCCAATCCTGGTCGAGAAGGTGTATGCAAAATATATGTTTAACAACAGCCAGGTGACCAAATGTGTATCCTATATTATAATGAGTATTTTCCATTGTATTCCAAAATTATGAATGTTTCTGCCTAACCACAACTTGAGGGTTGTTTTTATTTTATTATATTTTCATTCTGTGAATTCATATTTAATATTAATAATCATTATCATGGCCATGACAATAATAATGATGAGGATGCTTATATTAATGCTACAAATAGCATTAACAATATCAATGCTACCACAGTGTAGTATTAACAACAATAAATAATTTTATTAACTGGAGAGATTCAATGGCACAAACTTTCTACATCAAAGCAGGTAGCTCTACTTTTCTTCCTGCAAGTTAACTTAGCTTTCATATATCAAACATTTCCTTTGCTTCCCTGTACATGCTTGTATTGCATAATGCACACTTTTAATAGTGCAAATTTCTCTCTCGTTACTTGTTGTTGTTGTTGTTGTTTTAATCTTTGGTATCATGCTATGTCCGCTGGTTCATTATTTATGATGTAATTATCAGCCGCAAGGCTGGGCTCATCTATAATTTCATATCCTAATTACACTTCAATTTCTGTTTTCCACTAATACGCACTCATTAGTGGTATCAGCTTAAGCATAATGACACAATATTCAACTTTAATATACTTGCCCCTTTTTCCTCCCCCCCCCCCCCCCCTCCCCTTTCATGGGGCTGCCTACCCTTTTCCCTCTCTCTATTTTTCTCTGAGGGCTTTTAGACCTACAGAAGAACTCGTTTTGGAATCATGTTTAAAAGCACATATACATTGTACAATGTAATTCCTCCGCCAAGGAGGTGGGTATGTTTTTGCCGGTGTCAGTTTTTGTTTGTTTGTCTGTGTGCAAAATGACTCAAAAAGTTGTCAAAGGATTTGGATGAAACTTCACAGGAAATGTTGATTGTGATACAAGGAACAGATGATTACATTTTGGTGGTAATTTGGGAATTTGTATGAATTTGTTATCTTTTGCCAGATAAGGTCAATGAACTTGGGAGGTCAAACTGCGCGTATTTGAGGTCTGCATACGCGAACTAAAGCGTGTGCCCTGCTCGGGCTAGGCACCACATAGCTGGAAGCTGATGATGTGAACTATTAAAAGGCTTCTATATTGGGAAAGTGGGTGATTTTCAGTATACGTGAATGGGTGGAAATGAGCTGCTTGGCGGAAATCTGCACTCTCAGAGTGCTTTTCTTGTTCTCAATGAAGATATGTTGTATACAAAAACTGAGAGCAGACTTGAAAACGGCTTTCTCCCAAACACATTTCTCGAATTATATTTGGCCATTTGTGGTCTGGGAGGTCCTGTCAAATCAAGACCTGGGGTTGCCTGTTTGCAGCCTGACCATTTTGTGCTTTAAAACATGATTTGGGGGTAAAACTTGTCTTATTTTGTCTCCACTCCTGCCATGGAGTGTGCATGAATCGGGGCTTGACACTAACTTTTTTTTTTCCTCTGGTAGCCCATTGGGGCCACTAAGATCTTTGAATTTGAAATCTTCATGGCCCAAAGTGGAAATGTAGTGGCCCAAAATTGAGGAAAACGTAACAATCTACTTTAAATCTTAAGTGCCCAATCGGGCCACTAAAAAATAGCCCATTTGGAAATTTTCAGTGGCCCCGGGCCACCGCTAATGTCGAACCCTGTGACTGTGTACATACTCTTAAACATTGACACAGAATTACACGTTTAACCCGTTGAGGACGGTTTGATTTTGCTACAACACACATTTCCCATAGACAACTGCCCGAGTACACTCGGAACTCATCCTCAACAGGTTAATCAAGTCTGCATATTTTTTCAGGTGCTGCTGTTGATAGCATCTAGGATGTTGTTGCAGTTCGACATTTGTCAGGAGACTCATGTTTTTGTCCGAATACATCTCTAAACACGTTTAGAAACGTGTTTAGATTAAACGTGACGATGCAATTTTACAAGTCTGAACCCCCTTTTTTTGTTGTCCCTCACACCATCCAGCCTCGCTCCCTTGAATGCTGATGATGTGCAATGTATGTGCCACTCTGCTAAAAGGGCAACGCATCATCCCCAATTTATGAACACTCTGACAGCCCCTCAGCTCCAATGATCATTCTAATCAAGACCCGCTAAATAAATGGTATACCCCTCATGAGAACATAATATCAGCCAATTTGGTTTAGTCTAAGGATGTTCGGGGGGGTGGAGGTGTTGGAGGGGGAATAACCATCAGTGGTCTGGCATATTAAATTCCAAGTGTCTCTCTTCTATTTCATATATCTCGCTTTGACGATATATCTGACCTCGGACGCTGAAATACCAAGAGGCTCCTAATTGATTTGTGAGTTAGTTGTTGTTGTCGTTGTTCTGAGAAGTTGCAACATGATTTCCGCAAAAGATTAGGGAAAATGGCGAAGAAATTCAGAAGCGCGCCAACATGACAATTAAGACGTGAATGGGAAGTGACTTCTGATCTTGCTGATAAGAGCTGACTGCTGCACAGATGGATAATGGTGGTCCTTGGCCGCCTGTTAGATACAAATGAGCAATTTGTTGCGCCATTCCCCGACTTTCCCAAAGACTGGTCTTAGAGGAGAAACAGTATACATTCAATATATGGCTGATGAAATATGATGACAGGTTCAATTTGGAGAAGAATGTAACAATTTTCTCAAACACAATACAGAGAAATCAAGGCTTGGGGCTAGGGCAGGTGCACTATGTGTATATTGGTTGCAAACAATCTGGACATTCCACTTACTCCCGAGTATTTTTTTTTTCTGCATTCATTCATTCATTTTTTTTTTCTTTCTTTCTTTCCTTTTTTTTTAAGCTCTACTGACCCCTCCTCCCCATCTGATTTTTTTCTCTCTTAATTGCTTCTGCTCTGAATATCTTTAAATATCTCGTTTTTCTCAGTAACAGAAATATATTCTCTCTCTCTGAAATATGTGCCTCATAATTCAACATTCCCTGAAAGAGCAATTTTCCATATATATATATTTAGCATCATATACATACATACATGCATGCATCCATATCTTGGAATGCAACCCCGCCGCAAAAATTACAGTTTCAGATATTAGAGTGGTCAGAAATGAAACGGGGGAGAAAGAAAGGGAGGGCAATTACGTGAGGACGGAGAAGAGATAGTCAACTCTGGAGCACTTTCACTGCGAGAATGAAATTCATCAAATATGGTAGGAGCACCATACAGAGCCAGAGCACTAGCTCACGTGCGGAACGTGCCACGTAGGGTGAGACTAAACCACAAATATCTCGTATCCCCACAGGTTTGGGCCCTGGAATTCGCCGGCACATCACGTCTGGAGGTATATCACCACCACGTGATGCGTTGGTTGGCCCTGCGACAGTCGGCCACGGCACATCTGTCCCCGCGCCCGTCGTCGGTCCAATTTGAGACAAATTGTCCACAAGCTTCCGAGTATTGGCCCTCTGCATGATTTATTTGGTCATTACCACGGCAATATTTGGCCAGCGATGACGGGGCGGAGGAAACACTCGTGTAACGAATGCTCTCTAACAAGGAGAGTGCAGCGAGTGGAACAACTTGTTTCAGCCAAGGGAGATGTCACGTCAATCAAATGCGTGTCGTTTGAGTCTGCAATTCATTTGATGGGGATGTATGGCAAAAGATGAGAAAAAAAAGCGTAACAAAGCCCACATACGGGCGACAAATGAAGCAAATCATCCTGCTATTTCTTTGGATGCTCTCTATGTATCTCTTCAAATCCACACAATTGGAAGTCAGTCACACTGAAATAGAGAAGGGAATTGCAGTCATACTTGTAGGTTTGACAGCTTACAGAGCAACTGGCTTGGTACTGCAACTTTCTTGCATTGCACACATATTTGGTGCAAGAATGAGATAATGAACCAACAAATTACAACAAGTGTGATGTATACTGATGCCATAATAGCAAGGTGTGGTATAGAGATCAGCACTGAGCAACAGGTAAGCCTAAATTGATACAAGTGGAAATCTTTAGCATCATCAAATATGATAAAAAAATACCCAAAAGATATAAAAAATAGGTGTAAAAAAGATGAGAACATTGCTCAACTCCTCTTTAGTTTTGTTAATACATGAAGTGAAGGTTAAAAAAAATCATATTATGTGTCTCATCGCCACAAAACCTGAATAAAAATCAAGTCAAAATTTCCCAATTCTTGAAACACACACATCCAAAAAAAAAAAAAGTTGGGAATGCAAAAAACATTCTTAGACAATGAACTTTGGACAGGGACGGAAGGTAGTAGAGATATGACACTTTCGATTTCAGCATGAGCATCACCTTTTTAAATAAATTCTTTGCCAAGATTTGCCTCATTTGGCAACTTTATTGGCTACAATGTCTTCCACTTTATCAGGGTAAGGTGTTGAGGGGTCACAGGTGGTGTCTGTGTGAAAATTCTCAGATTAAAAAAACAAAAAAACAAAAAAAAACTGAAAAGAAGACTTCCAGTTCAGTCAATTACATGTCTTTATCAAATAAAGAAAAAAGGCATTTGAAAAAAGACAAAAACAAAGGAACATTGGAGAGTAAAAACATGAGGCAAACGGGAAGAGCAAACATAAATATGATAAGAGCATGCTGAACAGTTTCACTTTTCCTTTCACAGTTCATGAGATTTATTGTATCATTATCGTGAGAACAGAAGCTTTGTTTAATTTCCTTTGCTTCTTGCACTCACCTGAACAAATCCATGGTCAGTTGAAGATCATGATGCCACTGTTTTTATGTCATTCTTTGAGTCACCGTGTCCTGCAAAGTAGATTAGAAGAGTTGGAGAAATACAAATACAAGACTTGAGATATATAAAAACAAATAAGAAGCAAGAAAGAATGAGAGATGATGACACAATTCATATAACAGAGAATATTCAAATGCATCTCAAAAACATTAGCGGAAATATTATTATGATGCATCCTTAAATGTTGCATATTTCAAAGATACAGAAGATGATTATCTGAATGGGCTAATCAGGTTTGCGAGCAAACACATGACACATCCTCGACGTGACTGTTACCATTTTCTTTGTCAGTGCTTTGTTCCAGTCACAGAGCAAACAGTTTTGGAGAGATACTCTCACACTCAGCTACACAAATACCATAAATCATGATTCACAGCTCAATATGATGGGATGCGGTACACATCATCTAATTTTAGCTCTCTCCAACTTTTTCTCTCTTTTCTTTTAAAACATTCAAAGAGATATGTTGGTAACTCTTCATGTTATCCTTACAAGTGTGATCAAATAATATCAAAAGATTCGGTCCCGGGGGCTAAAGGGACACTCCAGAATTCCTGGACTTGAGTGTGAAAGGCAAGATGCGAGACTAAACAACCACCCGATGATCCCCGTAGTCGGTTGGAAAGAGATCCTCCGAGGGGGGCAAGGCATACACTGGCTACTGAATCATATTCGCCGCAAATATTTGCCGAGCGATTTTGCCAAAGCCACTTGACACCCTACTGCAGAACATTTCAAGGGATGTAGGAAAGCCAATTCAACGTTCAAGTTTCAACCGAGAAAACAATGCTTTGGGGACACAGTTTTTAATGGAAGTTAAACCACAAAGTTCTAAACCAAAAGCTCTCAGGTGCCATAGGAAAAAATAATATATATCTCACTACTGGATTAAGGTTGTCATACAGACAACCCTTGGGGTCATGATGCTTGTCTTTGTGTATAAATCTGTATTTTGAAACTCAAAATTGCATGGACAGAGTATCCACTTGAAACAGACAGGTCATATATCATAGTCCCACATGATTCAATACTATGCTGCGTCTCACATCCAACATTCATTCTTTTTCAAATACCTGCAGAAGTTTACCCACCTCAGCAGATACTGGGGAAATTTCATCTAAAATGGTTTGAAATGCCAATTCCCATATATATTTTCTTTTGATAATGATAATTCAAGATTGAAAACAAAATGTAAAACATAAATGATAGCCTAGCATAATACAAATACCAACAGAAGCATTGCAGAATCACCCTTGCTGAATTTTTCTTTTCTTTTCTTTTCTTAAACAGAAAGACATGTGTCTTACAGAAAAAAAAGGAATTTGGTTTGATTGATTTTCTTGTCTGTGACTTTAGTAATATGGGGCTTCCATAACCTGTTCCTCTACCACATTACACAGAAAAGACCACGGTGTCAATGTCAACATATATATCTCGTACATCAAACTTACTCTAAACTCGAGATTTTTTAAGTTATACTGTACATTTGTTGAGTTTTATCTTTTTGTCAGTGCATTCTTTGCCTGAAGCCTATATACTTTGCTGCAATCAAATCAAATACATGGAAATGTAAATTGAACTGTGAGTAAATTAATAAGTATGTAATTTTGCAGAATAGAATTTTTTAGTGTTGCATTTTACACTTACAGGAAAAAACAATTAAGTTGTATTGTACGTCAGAAAATTCTGTAATTCACACACTGCCACTTCCAACCCTGTAGAAAGGTGTGGAATACATTAAATTCTTTTACAAGATGAGCAACTCCCCTGCAGCTCAAACTTGAGCAATTTCCTGGAACCACCTCAGGCAAGATATACATGTAATATTTACAGCAATACCGGTTTCAACAGACGCAGGTCACACAGGACACTGCCAGTCATCTCTTCAGCAGCAACAGGTCAATGACTTTGTCACACAGCAGAGCTTTGAAAGACCCTACAAATTACATCAAGAGCTGAGTGCCTCATAATAGCATGACAAGTGTTTCGCACAATCATTTTCATGAACTTTTTGAACAGGAAAGAAAGACAATGTGGAGAGAGGATAAGATATATGTGGGGTGTGTGGGTGTGAGTGTGTGTGTGTGTGTGTATGTGTGTGTGTGTGTGACAGACAGACAGGGAGGGAGAGAAAAAGATATAGAAAGGGGTATAAAACAAGAAAGTTAAAGAGAATGAGGGAGATAAAGAGATGGAAAGAATGGAGGATAGAGAGAGATAGAGAGAGATAGAGCTGGGATTACTCTGCTTGAATGAGAGGATATGGAAGAGAAATATGAGGGACATTTTGGTATTTTGATGAAGTTGATGATGAAAAGATGATGGTACAGAAGAAACAGAAATTGATGAAGACAAATGGGGTGAAGCCGAGAGGGGGAAGAGGGGAAGAAACGGAGATAGGGAAAGCAGTGTAGATGAGGAATGGGAGGAGGGTGGGGAGATCAGAAGATAAAAAAAGTAAAGGAACAGGAAAGAGTAGCATTGTTAGGAATAGAAAGAAGTAGAAAGGAATATAGATGGGATTACTTTGGTTGAATGAAAAAGAGAGAAAAAAGAGGATTAATGGGAAGTATTATAGCGGAGATGAAGGTGGAGCAGAAGATGGACTTTGGGACAAAGACAGAAAGAGACAGAGAGCGAGGGAAGGTGATGAAAAAAAAACAAGATTAAAGAGTAAGGGGGAATATTAATGTGAGGAATAGGGAGAATGGGGGAAAGACTGTTGAATACCCGAATATTTCATAATGTTTTTATTTTCACGAATTTCGCGAGTCAGGTGCTATTCACAAATTTAGAAAAAACACATAAGAATATTAACTCTGATCCCAGCATGAATGTGACGAACACGTATACATTTCTCCATTCAGTACTGCACTCCATAAATGCAAATTTAACCACTCACAAAATTGGAGGGAACTCCAGATTCGCGAAAGTTTACACTCACTAATTATATGGCATGTGAAGTATTACAACATAGAGAGCGGGAAAGATACAAGGAATTACAGTTGGGTGTTATGACGGAGATACAGATGAACTAATGAGGATTTATACAGAAACATGACAAAGATGAATAGGATACAGGAGAGAGGGGTAGTAGCATAGAAAGGAAGATGGCACAATAGATACTAACTAATTTGTCTTGTAAAATTACACCTTCCTTACTCCCCCCCCCCCCTTCCCGCTGTTGTCACTGTCTGTCGATTTCCCAACTCTTGTGCCGTCTGACGAATATTACGCAGTTCACCGATGAGCCATGCATGCTTCGTCGTCGTCATGCATATGTGCTCGACTGGATTGTCTCTATTCCAGGGGGGTGCATCCCGGACGCAAAGCTAAATACAAACCTCATTAGGTTCTACTCAAGAGTGGGAAGGCAAACATTCGACATTTATCTAGGAGCTGCTCAGCAAATATTGGCAAATGTAATGCCTTTTACAACACATCTGTCTCTCCTTCTCTCTCCTTTTCTCTCTCCCTCTCTCCCTCTCTTGGCACTACTTAGTGGCTTAATTATCTCAGAGTAAAATCCCGCTGTGTGCTCATCGCCCTGCAAATCCATCATTCACTAGCAATTCAATCCCAGCGATATATCTGTTCCGAGGCTGTCTAGTCCAAGGATATTGAAATGCTTAAACAAATCATTATGAACCACCAAAAACCTCCCTCCAACAAAAACAATAATGATATATCAAAACAGAATGATAAATTATACAACAAATATCCCATATTGCCTTGAGCATAACTGAAGTGAACTAATTAACAAACATAGAGCAATCTCATTTTACACTGTTCAGTGCTGTGGTTGCTACGACAACAAAGTATCTCTCTCCTGCCATCTTCCTTTTCCTTCTTCTTTCCCTATTTCTCTCCTCTTCTCCTTCCTCTTCCTATTTCTCGCCTTCTTCTTCACATCACATTTCATAATTTTTACTGCGCAAAAGATGTCGTAGCTAAAACATCAACAGGATGACACTTCACATCACATTCCATAATTTCACGGTGTGAAAGATGCCATAGCTAGAACATCAATAGGATGACACTTCACATAACATTTCAAAATGTTTACTGTGTGAAAGATGTCGCAGCTAGAACATCAATGATGACGCTTCACATCACATTTCAAAATGTTTACTGTGTGAAAGATGTCGTAGCTAGAACATCAATGATGACGCTTCACATCACATTTCAAAAATGTTTACTGTGTGAAAGATGTCGTAGCTAGAACATCAATGATGACGCTTCACATCACATTTCAAAATGTTTACTGTGTGAAAGATGTCGTAGCTAAAACATCATAAGGACGACAGGAAGGTGTCTGCCGGAGCACAAAATGTGTGTACTCACAAAAAAAAAGGATGGTCTCTCATCAACTTGTCTCCAGAAATCCTGGGTTTTATCAACGAGGGCTCCCTACTACCGACCGTCTTCCTGACAACTCTTGATAACGTCCTCTCCAAGCTCGGCAAAGGATCGAGACAGCTCGTACTCATCACATGATAAAATTCTCTCTTTATCTCCACATTTTTTTTTCTCCTCTTAAATCGTCTTATCACATTTCAAGCAGGGTCCCATAATTCCACTTTTGTCAATTTGAGGAGAAAGCACAGCAGGACACGGACAAAATCCTGGATTTGAGAATAAGGGAACAGTGACAAGCATGCCACCCAGATCTTCATCATAATATCAGCATCTATACCTACAGGAAATAGCAGGCTCAAACTTTAATCTCAAAACTTTCCAAGTATGTATTTCTTTTAACTCAAATTATGCACTTCCACATGCTACATATGATTTTTTTTCATTATCTTTTGATTGACTTAAAAAAAATATAAGTAAAATTTTGATATCTTTTCTGCCCAATTATTGCCCATCACAGTATTTGGTTGATGACCTCTTCACCTCAGAGATGGCATATGAGAATCATCACCAGATACAGCACACATAATTACATATGAAGTGTGTTTTGCTGCTGCGTTCGATCATTGCCAACTCCAGTCAAAACATCTTGATCCGCTAGGAGATTATCCGCAGACGGGTGATGGGGTAATTACCTACAGCAACACCTGCGCTGTGTCCTGCCATTGCTCTAGATGGATCAAGTTTGGGGCCATTTATCATTCATTTTTTGTTTGTTGTTGTTATTGTTGCTGTTCAATCTTTGATACAAATTATCTCTACGCTTGTTGACAGGCCACAGGAATTTTCAAATATTTACATTTATCTTCTCTTCTTTTTTTTTTCTTTTTTTTG